>NW_024962264.1:63979124-64268394 GCF_019238085.1 Lagopus leucura
TTTTTTTTTTTTTTTTTTTTTTTTTTTTTTTTTTTTTTTTGAATTATGTGTATTTCTGTGATCAGTTGGCATGGAAACATGGCTGCTTTATAGACCGGTTGCCTTTAGCATTAATTTGCAGGTACTTGTTTTTCGATGTGAGAATGGAAGCCATTTATGTTCTTCATCGTTCCCCATCATTAATACTCACGTGCTTTCTGACGCAACGTAACTTATCATTCTTTCTATCTTAGGTGGTTAAATAAGGTGGTTTTGAAAATGGATGGATGATTTCTTGGTGGGATGTACCATGTTTTGCATGGAAGAAAGTCAGAGGCTTGCTTTGATGAGTACTGAAGGAGGAATACTTCCACCATTACTTTGTGGCTTTGACTAACAGGTTTCTGAAATACCTCTGTATGGGCAAAAGGCAACTTGCAGCCTGGCCACGATGGCTGCAGCGTTGCTCTTGGTGCCGTGATGTACGCTTCATCGGGGGCTGCAGCTGGGAGAGAAACAAGTCTCACCATTGTGTCTCCATAATGAAGAATAGCTGGACTGTCAGTGCGTGTTCACATCTCTAGAAATGTGAAACTGTTGGAGTACGGGCTATTTTAAGTGCAGGTAACTAAATAACTAATTGAAGACATATTATAAGCAGGTGCAGATTGTTTGCTCTCAACGTAGGTGCTTTCAAGTTCCTTAGGATCGAATCTCATTTTAATTTCTAGTAGTTCAGAGCGTTGTTTGGAGAGCTTTATACAGATTGGATACGAGGAATAGAAATAAGATTTGAATTAATTTACTTTGGCTTATACTTTTCCATCCTGTTCCAGGCTTCAAATGCTTCATTTCGGGATCTGTTTCACAGTGCTTGTTCCATGAGTGCTATTTCGTGATCTTACACAGCAGCTGGATAGCCCATTTCTTTTTCTTAGTTTCTCCACATTTTTAAAAATAAGCAATCAGAAAGCAGAACACTGTAGGTGTAAACCCCACATTTTAATATTTAATGCTCAATTTAAATAGTTCGATTGAAAAATCAATGGTTTGGTTCATACCAAACTCCTCTGTCACAGCTCTTCTGAGCTCTCATGTTATTTGTGAGCAGTTTTCTTGGAGGTGAGGGGTTTAGGAGCAGAGATGAGGGCTTCTTGTCGTGCTTTTGGCAGCTTGTAGATCAGATTCTCACTGCCCGCAGTGCAGCTGTGAAAGAAGGTTGGGCTGTGCTGCTTCCTGTGTGACAGCAGCTCCTCATATACAGTGTAACCATTTCTCCCCACTTTCCCACCCTCTCCATTCTCTCATAACAAATAGATCTGTTAAGAGTGAGAAACAAACGTCTCACCCTTTTGCCATCTTTTCCCATCTCGATGTACTTGTCAAAGTAACTGGAGATGAGATCTTTTTTTCCCCTGCCTGTTGTAAACTACTTCTTCCCCCCCCCCCCCCCATCATTTCTCGAAGAGCCTGATGCTGATCATGGAAAAGCAGCAGCCAGAACCATGGGGAGGGAAGAGGGGGTGGAAAGCTGCAGATTGGCTTAATCCTCATACAGAATTGTGACATTTCTTGATTAGACTGAGCTCCTCTTCCGTTTTCTCTGTGCAGCCCAGTGTTTCATTCATTCATAACTTCTTGCTGTGTTTTTGTTTGTCAGGATTGCTTCTTTATTTGTTCTCAATTTTCACCCTGCAGTGCACCCAGCTCAGCAGTTCAGTCTGGTGAGGAACATAAGTTTGCACAGCTGATGCCAATTGTGTGGCTTGGGGTTGGGTGCCCCCAGGTCTCAGGACAGAGCTGGCTTCACTGCATTTGCTGCCACTTGATCCCAGCTCTGTGCAGTGCTGGGAAGAGAAGTGTCTGTCTGTGTTCTTTTCATTTATTTACAGGTTGGACGCTGGTCTCATCAAAATCAAGGGTACTCCCATAGTCTTCTGTGGGTTCTCACCAGACCTCCCAGAGGGAAGCACTGCTGCTGGTGTTGTCCCTTAAGTATTTTTGTCTTAAGTTGTTACCCAGTGCTCTATTCAACATGTGTTAAGGAACAAATCGTCCAGCTTAATTTGATTATTTTATTTAAGCCTTTTGGAAAGTACCTATAAAACAAGTGTGAAGGAACATGTATCAAAACACAGGTGTTAAATTGTAACCAGAAAAAGGGTTGTGTTCTTAAAGGGAAAAACCAGTGGGCTTATATTAGCTGTGCTGTGTTTCCATTCATTGTGCAAACTGCTGCCATGATGTTCTTGTTGTCTGGCTTTGTACAGTGCCTGCCACAATGCTGGCTGGTTTTGAGGGAACAATGCAATAAATGTGTTTAATAATATTTTGTTAAGAAGCTGATATGTTTCAACTTGGCTACAAAATCACCCAGTATTCATTGGACTTGGAAAGGAAAGTTCTAATGAAGACTCTGGAAGAAGCCGGGAGGCCATCAGTTCTCTCACCTTGAGCAGCAATTCAGAAAAGCCCCCACGTGTTACCAGATATTGCAGTGTTGTAGACTCTCTAAAGAAATAATCCTGATAATGATTTAAAAATATGTAAGTATGTGTAAGTGGAGTTGACTCTTAAAGCACCAGCTGATTCATTCTCTCTTTGTAGGTATTTTATCAGCTTTGCAGCTCAGGCCCAATAAATAATCCTCATCCAGAGGATCATTTTTTTTGACTTTACTGAGTTGTTTTCCAGGTTTCATCTGCTGTTCTCAGCACTTGTTTCCTTTCTTCCTTTTGTAACTGGGGTGAGAGTACTGATGCAGGAGGGATAGAAAGAAATAAGATGGAGCCTTTGGAATAAAGTCTTCAATGAAAATACTGTGAGGACTGAGATTGCCTTGGTGATTTACTCTGGTGAAAGAACAAGCGATTGGAGTGCTTACTGTGACCACTTTTAGACACGTGATGCCCATGCAAACTTCCTTACACGCAGTAATATATCCCAGTACTGATGTTCCTTGTGTTTCTAGTTTGAGTATGTAGAAGATCTACAGATCAGAGTGGCGTATTTTGGACACTGTTTGTTGCATCCATTCTCATTGCTTCAGTCACTCTCTATCCTGATAGTGGAAGGAAGCTGCTGTGATCATTCATTAACTGGTTGCCCATGGAGGTTGTGGATGCCCCATCCATAATGGTGGCATTCAAGGCCAGGCTGGATGTGGCTCTGGGCAGCCTGGTCTGCTGGTTGGTAACCCTGCACATAGCAGGGGGTTAAAACTGGATGATCGTTGTGGTCCTTTTCAACCCAGGCCACTCTATGATTCCCATGCTGTCCATTTCCAGGAGTTGCAGTGCTGCACAATTCTGAGGCTGTCACCAAGAGGGAGAGGTGACATTCCTGTGATGCACACACGTGCTGTGGGCAGCTTGGTAAACGTCTCTACCCACACGCTGTGGGACGCAGGAGCTGTAACAAACTCAGTTTTGTTTTTTTGTTTTTGTTTTTTAAGCTGAAGCATGGATGGAAAAAGCTAGAATAAGAGTGCAGGCTGGCAGTTTGCTGGGAAGGGTAACAGCAAATTCATTTTCCAAAATGTGGTGCTAGAGGAGACAAGAAATATACAGTAGGAAGGATTAGCTGCTAAGGGATCTCGTCTGCATGACGAAGGAGGGGTACCCTTTTGCCTTAAGATTTTGTAGCTCTTAATAGAATCAGTAATTCCTTTTATAACACTTCTTTGTTACTGATGCTTTTAGCACTGCTTAATGTTTTATGTGATACAGGGAGATGGAATGTGATTTGTGCTCTGAAAAATAATTAGAAGCTTTTATCTGCAGCCAAGGCATTCTTACACTTGTGAGTGAGCCCTTCCCAAGTTCAAAATGGTTAAACTGCAGAGACAAAAAGAAATGCTGTAAAACTCAATGAAAAATGCAGCTATGGGTCATTTTTAAACACTTCTGGCTTTTCACCAGTTCAGTGGAAATAAAGCCTTCAAAAACTTTCTCCAAGCCCCGTTAGTATGTGGTGTATGTGGGAAGAAATGATTTGCTTCTCCCATTGAGCCATGGGAATGAGTCCCGAGTTTAACTGTTTTTCAGGACGTCTTTAACTGTGATACTGGGACGAAAGCCTTTGTAATTGAAACTCAAAATCTGCTTGAAGAAAAGCTCTGTATAGCAACTCTCTTACATCATGGCTGTTATTATGTTATGATTAAATGTAACATGATAACATAAAGTCAGCTTTTGCCTTAAACTACCTGTTTTACTTGGCACTTGGACTGTTGTTGCTGGCCCGTTCTCAGCAAGCTTGTCATTTTCATACATCCTGTTTGCTTACCTTCAAAATGAACATCTCTTTAGGAAATCCTATTTATTCAAGCTCAGTTCACTTGGAGTGGGTTAGGGTTGAGCACCCTGCCTGGGGCGTGCAGGGCTTTGGTTCCATTATGCCACAGCTTTCCTCAGTTTCCCATTTTCATGAGCTGTTCTCTAGCTTGTTACAGTCATCAGCCATCTTCATATTGACCGTGAGCAGCAGAGGTCGTGGCTGAGGGAGGAACCCAAAAGATCCAGGGATCCCAAGAGCTTTAAGGAGCCCTTTGCACTGCTTCAGCTTTGGTCAGAGTTGCTGTGGCTTTCAGAAAAAACAGAATGGAGTGTGAGTGAAGGAAGTTGCTGCCGTTTGCTGGGGACTGTAACACAGTGCTGAGTTCTCCCTTTTTAATTACATTGGTCTTGAATGTGCATGTGGTATAGGTGTACATATACATATGCATAGCCCAGGCTTTTGAGTGTTGTAGCTGTAATTCTCAGGGGAATTTTCCAGCCCTCCTTCCTTCTTCACATGCTTAATAAAGAGAATCAGAATATTTTTTTCACCGTTGATGAAAATATCGTCGTGATTTTGAGCTGAAAGGCGTAGGGAGGGAAGGCGTAGGGCGTTATACACGCTTTCCTTATTTAAAAAGAAAAAGTTTTAAGGAGAGTGAGCACTGTGTTCGACCTGCAGAACACTTCAGTGCTGTTATTTTTAGTATCATTTGAGCACGTTATGCTGACCTCAAAAATATTAAACCTTGTGAAACTAATTTGGTTATCCAAGGCCCCACACTTGCTTATCTTCATCCTTTTTGATGAGGAAAATAAGGAGTGCCCTGGGTAATAGTTTAACGTTCTTGGTCAAAGTACAGGTGTGCTGTTAGAGAAATTGCTTTCAGTGTTTGTGATCAGAATAAAGGAAGCCTTTGATGTTGGCTTTGCTTGGGTTATTGGGTTTCTTTCTCTGAGACAGCATCCTGTGCCATGTCTGGATGCAGAAAGGCACAGAGTCATCGCTGTGACAGACTGGATCCAGAAGTTTGATTGTGTAATGGATGATTGGCAGCACCTTTAAAACATAAGGTGAAATTAGTGCTCCAAAAGGGGTTGAATTGATAGTGCAGGGAGATGAGGTATAGCTCAGGTGGTGCTTTAAATTGTGCCAAAACAATCCAAACCTGCTGTAATAAAACAGCTTACTGTAAGAGAAACATTTTAGGAGGAGTGAGAGAATTTATTATCCTTTTTATTCCTTCCTACTTAATATTTTACAGGCAAATCAAGAGCAGGTCCTTGAGTGTATTACATTTCAAATTAATGGTATGTGGCTGTTCAGCTTTTATGCAGTTCATGGGCAAAATGGTGATTCAGAGAACGTGTTTTGTTGGTTTATTACTTAAAGCATTGCTTGCTTCCTTTATTTTTCAATGCATGGGTAGAAGAGCTGTGCTGAGGGCTGCCGGTGCATCTCTTCACAGTCCTGCTCTTCCTGTGAGTACCAGGCTTGTTCTCTATATTCAGTGTTCTGTCCTCAGAATGTCCAGCCCATGTCCTTCCATGGAAAGTGTTTCTGTAAGCCTTGGCAGGACCTGTATTGTTACTGGAATGGCTCTGGGAGGTAATGGCGCTGCTCCTGCTGCAATTGTTGAAGCAGATTGTTTTTCCAGTTCCTGTCTGCAGGAGTTCACTGCCTTTTTTTTTTTTTTTTTTTTTTCTCAGTCACACCCAATGATCCATAAAGTTTATGGACTGAGATGTAAGTTCCATAAACTGAAGTTTGGGTGTGCGTTAAGGCAGGTGGCATTCCCCTGCTCCTTCTTGGTTTTTGTCCCCAAAGGAGATGGCAGCAGCTGTGTGCCCAGGTGTGCTGCACATGGCTCTGGTGCAAGCTGCCTTCGTGTTTCCAGCTCTGTGGTTTGGAGATAGTAGGAGATACTTAAAAGAGCTCATTAGTAAGGGAAATGGATGCCTATGAGTAGTTGTAGGCAAGAGCGACTGCTGAAGTGTCAAGCCTTTGGTTGCTTTGATTCTTGCGTTGAATTTTGCAGAAGTTTCAGCTCATTCTGTAACATCTTGGCAGGCAGGCACTTACCAGTCATCCTCAAACCAGAGCTAGAAGGAAGAAACCCACAGCCTCAGCCAGGGTTCCTCTGAAGGCTGGAAATAATGCGAGCGTGCTCAGTTATGGCAGTTCTACCACCACTGTTATTCCCCCCCCACACACCTTTTTCTTCCTTTCCTTATTACTTAATGAAGCTAAAAATACTTGAAGCAGACCTTTCAGCTGTCCTGTTTTCCCTTTCTCTGGGGTTTGCTTTCATGCATCTGTTGCTTCAAAACAGGGCTTCTGCAGCGCTGTGCATTGCACATATTGTACTGCTGACACTCGAGCTTCCCACTTCTACTGCGTGATGTAGTGGTGGCTGAATATTGTCATTGGATTTGCTGTTTAAGCCTTGAGAGACAATTAAAAGATTTTGCAGTAAGTCGTCATGTTATTACTGCTTGTTCATTTGATGCTAAATAGGTGTGATCGATGCCATTTTCTTTCTGACTCTAAAAAATGTCAGTGAAGATGACAGTATCCTTGTAGCATGCTTTGAATGTGTTGAGTAATTTTGTGACGTGCAGTGCTTGCAGTTCTCACCTGGATGTTTGAAGTACACGTGTAACTAATAGGAAATGCTTAGGGACTACTGATTAAAAAAGGCACAAGAAGCCGTTATCCTTATGGTTACCTGACAAATACCTGAGAGTGGCACGTTTTTTCTGTGTCAGTATGGTGAGGTAATGAGGAATCGTGACTCTCATGTCCCAGCACCTACAGGAATGACATTTTCTAAATAGAAATCACGGCATTACTTTGTTTAGTTGGTCCTAAAAGGCAAAATAAATGGCATTAAAGTTCTCTGCACACTGTGTGCTGTAGCAGCCTACTTGGATACACATGCTGATTCTCACAAGTGGTGAAGTAATGATGTGATGCATTTGTCTCGAATGTGGAAGCCTGTGGAGTAGGGTGGTGATTACGGAAGTATTGGTGGTGTGGCTGATGTATTTTGTGTAAGGAGAGAGCTGAGAGGGTCCTGGAGAGCAGCTGGGTGCATTTCAGTCTCTGCAATTAGCGAGAGGATGTAAGTGGGTGTGAGTGCTGAGCACGTCTCTGACATCTCTGGGTCAGCGCAGCCCCGGAAACCACCTGTGTTTTTCTTGGTCTCTTGCAAATTAGAAGAAGGAAGGCGGCTTGTTTTTCACTGAGCTTAGGTAAATAAAAACGTATAGCATTTACCTCTGAGCCCTATAGCCTTTAGTGGAGACTGCATGTGTGTTTTAGGGAAGCTCGTGTTTGGTTTCCTCTTGTGTGCATACTGTGAAGTCCTGTTCTTATTCCTTTGGAATCAGTGTGGGACTCTTCCCATTAATTTCAGTATTATTTCCAGCAGATTCCTGCAATCTTAAGATGCATAGTTAGAAACAAAACATGAGAAAAGAATATAAATGAATTCCAATTCTAAGTAAATCTGGCTTCCAAGGCTAGCTACTGCTCTTCTGTACATGCTGCTTGGTGGTGGTGGTCTTTATTGAACTCCTACGACTGTCCAAATTCTTCATTCTAAGTCACAGGAGGTGACAAGCTGGCAGTGACAGAGGGTGTTGGATGTGATTCTGGTAGAGTCAGGATGGTTCTGTTGCATATTTCCATGCTGGTAAGCACTCTTCTCTTACATCCATTTTACTGACCAATATACTTGTACTGCATTTATAGTGTATTTCTGCTGGACTGTGCTTTAGTTTTATTCTGCCTCGAGTCAAAGTGCCGCTTGAGGTCTTGGCACACGTATCCCCAGCTTAGCAAAAGAAAGGCTGGGCTTCAAGATGCATGAGGTGCATGCCAGGAGCCATGAGATGTTTCTGAAGCATGCTTCTTCTAGGAATTTCAGTAGAGCACATTGGCAAGCCTGATTCATAACAGCTTCTGCGTTCATGTTCGGGGTGAGATATTTGTGCTTGTTTTGACAACTTGTTCTTTACTCAAATTAGTGTTTATTTTTAAAAGGATGTGTAATGTTGTTTAGGACTTCTTGTAAATAAGTGACAGCTGTGAGTAAAGTTACAGCCTAGGTAAGAACGTAAAGTGAAGGTAGCTGCCCGAAGGGATCGGTTTCATGTTACGTGTGCAAGGTTGTAAATGAGCTGAATGCCCAACCTGTCATTTTCAGGTCTTATTTCTGTAGATAGAGATGAGGTTTTTCAGCAGTTTGCATTTTCTTAAGAGTGTAAATCACTGTGATGTTTCTGCTGTGCATAAGGTAAGAAAAGGTTGGAAAAAGCCTTCTGAAAGGATGTCATCAAGGGAGTTTTCCTACTTATTGAATCACTGCGCTTGTAAGAATCCCCAGAAATGCGAGAATGGAAGCTCTCCTTCCCAGGGCTGCTGTCCCTGTTCCTTGTGTGTGTTGGTTAGAGGGTTACTGCTGAGTGTTGTGCTTCTTGGCATTGGTGTATCTTTCAGAAAAAAGAATTGAAGCATTTGCTTCGAAAAAAGAAAAACTCGTTTAAAGAATTAAATGGACTTTGCAAACAGATTTAAGGAAATGAAAGGTAGGTTGAATTTTGGGCCCACAGACCTGACGATGTCCTTTACTTCTAGTGTGTATGCCTTATTTGAGAGACATCTGGTGTTAACGATGGTACATCAATCAGCAGCAGAAAAATGTGAACCTTTTGACACCTTTCTGTAGAACAGCTAATCCATGTTGCAGCTCCTGAAGGAACTCCTGTGCTGTGTCTGTGGCAGCTATCTGCCGTGTGGTGAGTGTTCTGTGTGCACCTTAAACCTGCTGGTATTTCAGAAAAGCTATTTTATAAAAACCCTAGCAGTCACCAGCAGGACAAGAGCTTCAGCGCTAGATTATTTTTCTGCAGAGGAGAAGTACCAAACCCATTCATAGCAGGATTGAGCTGTCAGGAAAACCTTTGCTTTCCTTAAATACATTCAGATAACCTTAGAGGCTTGTACCCGTCCAACCAGAAGGCTCAGGGTTAAGGCTTCTGATTGCATCCAGGTGCTCCTCCCATCCCTGCTCACCTGGCAAGGCAGGAGTGGTAGAGAGGGGTCCAGGTACATGTGGTTACAGTGCATCTGTGTGCTGCTGCTACCCTGTGCTCCCTGGGCTGTTAGTGGGTGGCAGAGGAAGAGCAGCAGCCAGAGGGGGAAGGGTGCAGATGCGGTGAGAAGCTTTAACATCGAGCTTCCTGGCTTCTGCGAGAGCAAATCAGACCCTTAATGTTATTTTAATGGATTGTTTGTTTTAATTTTTTAGTAAATATTTGAACACGATCCAGGCTTCAGAGGTTGCAGTGGATAAGAAATTTAAAAGCTTTGGTTCGAGATTACAGAAGGCTGCAAGAAAAGTTAAAGACATGGAAATGAGGATGGGATGACAGGCTGCTATTTTGCCACAGAATACGGAAGATTGTAAAGGGCTGTGAAATTAAATCCATGACCCTGGAAGTCAGGCTCAGTTTAAGAAGTGTCATGTTGGGGGGGAGGTTCCTGAAAGTCTCAGGATAAGCTGAGCTTGTTTTCCCCTTGACAGAGGATCTAGGATGTGGGGGGTGGATGTGTGTGCCTTTTGCTATCTGTGTTTCATAAAATGCTGTACCATATACTTAAATAAGCCAGCAAAGTGACATGATTTTTTTAACAGAATTTCATGTTTGTATTGCTGAATGTCGCTTTGGACCACTTTACGGTTCTGTTCCTTGCACTGAGCTGCATCATTTGCTGCTAACAAGGGGTGTGGAAAATACTGCTCTGAAACACGCATTGCTTTCTGCTGCCTTTCCAAGTGGGTGCTGCGAAACCGACTGCGTGGTGCAGTGTGACATTTCTACGTAAGAAACAGCAGAATGTAGCTCAGTGGTGGAAGAAGGTAGTTTTTTGTTCAGACGTTTCTGATTCATAAACCGTCTCTCGGCAAATGTAAACTTTAAGTAATGACTAGGGCTGTGATTAAGTTGCTGTAAGTTTACTTAAGTGTTGAGTTATTGTCTGCGATTCAGTGATAGCGCGTTTAGGCGGAAAGATTGTGCAACAGGAAGTCGTGCTGCAGTTCAGAAAGGATTTTGGCAAGGCAGGGTTTGTGGGCTTTTTGAGGTCAAGGTCATTGGATGTGTTTGAGTTCTGGGGAAGCAGCGCCGAGGTGCTCCTGGGGAGGGTTCTCCTCCTTGTTCTGCTGTGCTTTGGGGCTTGCTCTGCAGTGCCTTCTAGCTCTGACATTCATTTTAAAGGCATAAGGGAAAATCAGGCTGCACTTTTGTGTGATTCACAGAAATTGTTATTTTAAGGAGTTGTGTTTTGCGGTGCTGTATTTTATGTTTTCCTGAGGCAGCTCTAGTGAGAAGAATGATTTCTGAGAGGGATGGCTTTTAATCTCGTTATCAGTTTGGGCTGTGTGGGCTCTTCCTTTGACAGATCTTTTTGCTATCTCTGAGGGAAATCAACTGTGCCACATTTCTCCTCTTTCATCTTAAACATCTAGTGAAGTTGTGTATATTTTATATACTTCAGCTTTGTTTCAAGCTTGTCATTGAAATCCTGCTTTACTCCTGATTAAGAAGATGACCATTAACATTTCACTTGTACAGCAAGCAGAGTTATTATATTCAGTATGAATAGGGCTTGCAATGTCATTTTTACATTTGTTTCAAAACATAATTGCATTTTATTAGTGCAGTTCATGTTTCACACCAAAATATGCAACGAGTCTATAACATGCTTCATTTTAGAGTGCTTTAAAATAAATTAAAGATTGGGGTTTTATAATTAAGTTCCCATTAAAGAATAGTAAGTGTTCTTGAGATTGGTACGTAGCATTTGTATTGCGTGTTCGTGTTGCATTTTTGTCCTGTACCACACTATGAGCATGTGGTTTATTTAGTCAGTATGGCTGTTTGAAGGTTGTGTGGCCATTTAGGGTTCAGGCATGTAACAACAGACATAGGTTAGCAAGGTGCTGGCTTTCTATGAACAGTATTTATGGGGATATTAAGTGCTATTTACTGAAATAATTGATAATTTGTTTTTTTTTCTGAGCACCAGTAGCATTTCTAAGGATGTGTGTTAGAGTGGAGGGTAGGTATTGATGGATTTCCAGCAGAAAGTGCTTCTCATGAGCATTTCACCCATGGAACACTTGGGTGAATGCCTGTCTGCTATGGTGAGAGTGCTGCAGTTGTGCTCTGGTTGGCAGACGTTGGGGCTGGAATGAGAAGAGAGCAAATGCACTTCAGTGACCGAACACAGAAGGGTCAGTGAGGATCTGTTGTCCTTCTGTGTCCCGTCTGCAAGATTCTTTTGCTGTTTGCTGCTGGGTAAGCAATCTGAAATGTTCAGCAATTGCATTCAAATTAAAGCTAGCTGTGGTTGCTAGAGGTGCCTCAGGTCAGTGGCAGCAGGTAGTGCAGCAAACAGGAGAAATTCCAGTGACCCGTGTTGAGTCATTTTTAAGTACAAGAACTGTTAGAATAGGTAAAGAATGTAACTGCCAGCTTGTAGTAAGGTTATAGTAAGGCTGCTCACTTCTGCTCACTGCAAAGATCCCTTTCCCCAGCTGCTGATTTCCTTCACATAGTATCCTGTGTGCAGAACTGGGACTTGCAGTGCAGATGGCAACTTCTTGACGCTGTCAGAGGTTTCAGATACAAGCATTTCTAGTGGGAGGAAGCTGAGGAACCTCACCCTGCTGCATTCATATTGGCCTAATTTGGATTATGAAGTAGGAAGCAACATTTTTAAAGTCACAAGCAGCATCGTTTGCATTTGCGCACAAGAATTATCTACCCTACTTTGCTCTGCAGTGTTTAAAACTACTTGTTTTGAAAGAGGAAAAATTCATGTACTGTATTCTTGTTTTCATTTTTCCTTATCTCCTCAGGAAGTCCCTTTTTTCCACCCACGCTTAACTGCTTTTGTGTAAATGTAATGGTTTAATATTATTCCCTGGAGTACTTTTATATATTTATGGCATCCATACAGTAAAAAGATACCCTCTGAATATCTTGTTATGAGGATTACTTTTCATTTTAAGACTCCATAAAGAGGATATAAATGAAGCCTGTACTTTGAACTATTTTTTTTTCCTTTCCTCAAATGTTTAATGTATATTTATTTATCAACCTACAATGCTCTGAGTGTGTTGCTGGTTTAGGGATGAGCATTCTGCTCATATTTTTCCAGAGAGCTTTCAGTGGTGGATTAAGTATGATGCATTAGATCATCAAACAAAATCATTGTATAAAACTTCTGGATTGAAGCAGACCTACATGGATCAGCACTAAGCATGTATAGTTGGACAATGGATCTTCAGTAAATACACATTTTTGCTGCTGTAGGCTTTTTTTTTTTTTTCCAGTTAAATTTTAGTAGGAGCAGATCATAGTCATATGTAAATTGAATGTTCAGCTCCCTACTGAATTGCATATAGAGCTCCATGATGTACAAGCCTGGGCAGGATCTTTCTCACTCTTTCTGCAGCTCGTAAAGGTGTGGAATCCAATCAAAATACAAATCTTGGCTGAGGTTGCATAGACACTTCTCAGCAGAGCAGTGAGAGTGTCCTTTTAAAACACTGTCTTATTCCCTTAGCGTTTTCAGCCACCTTCCATTGTTCAACCTCCTGAGCCTCTGCTGCGTTTTTTTCTTAGTGTGAGAGATATTTTTTTTTACTGACTGTAGCTTTTGTTCCTGTTTTTATTAGCTTCAATCCTTGAAATCTTTTTCTGCCATCAGAACAAGCAGGCTAGCTATAACCTGTTTCTATTACATTTCCGTGCTCGAATAACTCATCTTCTCTGTTCCTTTGTAGGCATTCGACCTCCGATCATGAATGGGCCCATGCACCCACGCCCGTTGGTAGCATTGCTGGATGGCAGGGATTGTACAGTAGAAATGCCTATTCTGAAGGATGTAGCCACAGTGGCATTTTGTGATGCTCAGTCTACACAAGAAATTCATGAGAAGGTAATATTACAATAATCATTCTGGTGTTTTAGAAAGCACAGATAATTTAATGATTACAGATACGGTGTTTTGTGAGCAATGACAGTGTCTTAGATGTTGTGGTTGGGTTAATAGTTAATTACCTTGGTGATTTACTGGTTGTTTATTAGAAGTGATGAACAAAGATAAAAAACGTCTGTGTCAGAGTATGCCTTCTGTGCAGTGCATCCTTGGCTGGGTCTTGTGTGTATGCTTACCAACTGAATTAGATTTGGGGAGAGCATTTATCTGGGAAAGCTGCATTACGTGATGTTTTGAAATACTTCTTGGAAACACTGTTGCTAAGCTTTCAACTAGAAGGCCAAATATCAGTATTGAATTGGCTGTGTGAAGAACTTTCAAACTTCTCTGCTTAGCCAACTGTTGGCTTAGAAGATGTGTGCACTGTGAATTCACGGTGGAGTTTCAAACCAAAGGCTAACCAGAAATTTATTTTCTAAAAGAATTTAGAAATGCATTCTAACTGTACATTATCCCAGAAACGTGTGCCTTTCCTGATGATTTAGAGACGTGTAGAACAACCAGTGGTTTCTAATGCTGTCGAAGGATTTCTCGTTTTCTTAGAAGCATCCTCATTTTTTGTGATGATAGCTAAGGGTGCCAGTTGGCTTGTGTACCTGCATGGTCTCTTTTGAAGGCTTCCTTCAGCATGAAGACCTAGCACCTACCTCAGATCTTTGCTGTTCCTCAGACAGCAGAAGTGTTCCCACAACTGTATTTCTGCAGAGGCAGAATTAATTTTGATGAAGTTATTGTTGGCTGTTAGCAGAGAAAGCCTCAACTGCCAAGTATTCCTTTACCTGATAGAGTGAAACCTGCTTTTGTGGAGGTAAAAACTGTAATGAATTTGGTGGCAGAGGAGGTCAGCTGGATCTGTTCCAGGTGAATTTGTTTCCCCTTTCCAGTGAAGATTCATAACAGATGAATACAAATCCATGTATTAACATAAAGGCTTGTTGCGTGTCTGCATCCACTTCTGCAAACAGAGCATGTGGTTGTGTGTACTGCTGAGCATGCTTCAGATATGAAGGCATTACATCAGCTGAACTGAATTGCACCAATAAGTTTGCTTCTCTATAAAGATATTGTTAAGCTTGTTCTATGCTAATTATAGTAACCCTTAGGCTTGTTATTTCAGAAGCTTTTCACTAACTGTTTTAATTGCTTATTTACTTTTCATTTTCTTATATAGCTTTGTTTAAACATTTTAGAGCCTGGTATCTGTACATGATGGAAGATCTAATCTTTTCTTTGACTTTCTTATAAAGCCAGCTACTTGTATAGAATACCAATACAATGTTTTCCTTTCTGTTACTACGTGAGTGATTTTTTTTCTGTAGTCCTTTTCATGTCAGCATGTTTTTTTGGTGAGAACCCACCAACAAACTCTTCAGCTTCCAACTGTCTAAGAAATATATTTTTATCCTGAAAAAAAGTTTCTGTTGTTAAAGCTTCTAAGATTTTTAAGAGCTGTGGTTGTATATTTTCTTTTTTCCAGCAATTACAGGATTAAAGAGGTTTTTTATGCTGCGACAGCACAGCAAGCTAAAACAGCTGGTTCTCATGTTTCAGACAAAAATAAGAGATGACTCTCCTCTTGTAAAGCCCTGTATTCCTTGGTGGCTCTCTGATGCAGATTTGTTCCCCATACAGGAATGTGCTTTTGTCAGAACAGTTGTCAATAATGATCTTATACGTTGTTTTCTGCAGCACCGGTACTGCTTAACATTATTTTGAACTCTTATTCTGTTGTGACATTCCATTTTGAGAGAATAAAATTTTACTGAAACCTAATGCCAGCATTATACATTGAAAGAGATCAGTGTTTTTGCTGTGTGTACAGCCAGAAGTGTTTGCTGTTGTGGGAAGGGAACCTCAAAGTAACTGACTAGAGAACAAATACAAACAAGCGAGAACATCTTTGTATTTATCAGTAATTTAAAAAAATTTTTTTTTTTTTATTTTAGTATATTTTTTAAGTTCATTTGTAAAGGTTGAAAAAGGCCTTTTCTCTTAATTATGCATCTCAAGAAATGTAATATAATGACTTGTTTCTGTCTATTTTTCATCATATTTAAATGCCACTTTAATTTTATTCTTTTCCTGTCTCACACCATCATCAGAAATGTGGCATGTGGATAGCTGGATTCTGTTTAGAAGGACTAAGTAGCACATGAAGAAGAAACAATGTCAATGCTGTTTCACTCTATTAGTAAATAATAGCTGTCTGCTCTTCAGGTGAACACTGACAGCTGCACCACCTGTACAGTGCCCTGCTTTGCTTACAGAAATCCACTCATTTACTTTCTAATGCATCAAGACTGGGAATTCCTGAGTGACATGATTGCTTTTCCTTAGAAACACCAAATATTTTCCCTTATCAGTGATGTATAGTAAATGAATTATGGAGGTTGAAAGTCAGTATGTGTATCTCAAGTTGTAGCTTTGAAAAAGAAAATAAGTGAAACTTGATGAGTAATGCAGGTAATCTTTTGCTGATCTTTGTAAGTATTTGTATTTAGTGCATATGCTAAAGCTTGCTTCCATTGTTTCTTATATTAAAAGAATTCATTCTTATTGAACTCAATAATGTGTAAAGTGTTTTCACTAGCAACCAGTATGTTGTCAAGATGCAGATTTTCATTAGTCCAAAGTGTGATGCAGTCCTAAAACATTTGGGTTTGCAGTTTGTGTTCTGCCAGACGATAAACTTCTGTGACAAAAATCACCAACCCTCATCCATGTTCAGGTTGGTAAAGTAATATAACATAGATCAGTTCATGAAATGCAGAGGCCTGCTTGCTTTGCATATGCAAAGTGCTCACTTTTCACTTCAGTTGTTTGCTTGCTTTGGAAAAAAAAATGACCTCTTTGAACCCATTTTTAGAGCTGTAGTGAAGAAATATCTGTATTTCAGTACTGCCTGTCTGATGCATTGTTTGGAGATGGTATTTTAATGAATGTAATCATTTTTTTCAGGAGAAGTTTTTTTTTAAATCAGGAGTTGCCTATTTAAAGCAGTATTTAAAATGTTTGTAGATTTATAATGCACATTCCTGGCTGTTCTAAATGGCACTGCCCTGTTCATTAACATATATTTGATAATGGATGTTCTTTTGCTAAAGGCCATTGTGAAGGAAGAGGTGACAAAACTCCAGGAAAAGACTCAGTGCTGAGAAGAATGAAAGGCTGCAAAAAGATGAGAAAGCTGTGGTTTTCGGTGGCTTCCATAGCTCCCTGATGGCAAGGAAGTGAGGAAGGCAGTGAAAGGGAAAACATACTGGAATCCAGAGGAGGGATTTCTGTTTGAGAGAGTTTGAGAAACAGGATGATGGCTTAAATACTGTGTTTAAAAATGGCTGGACAGGAGTGGAAATGGAGAGTGCAGAAAGAGGGATTTGTGTGAGATTGGGAGACAGCAGTAAACTGCAACCTGGATGGTTTGTGTTTTTTCACAGACAAGCTGAGGGATTTTAACACATGCAGGCAGTAAGGAGGAATAGAAATCAGGATTTGGACGCCGTTTGTATGGATCAAAAGCAAGATGCTAGCAAATATTGTGTACCTTTATTGTGTGTGCTAATCAAGGAGTTTTCTTCAGATAGGTTAGTGTGCAAGTTTAAGTTAGGGATTTCCCTATGTCAGAGAACTTCTCATTCTCTTTTTATGGCTGAAGAAATAGCAGTATGGAAAATAAGTAGCTTGACTTTAAGCAAGTCACAAATAAATAATCACACGTATTAGAATTCTGCTTCACCTCAGGTCAAAGCTGTTGTTACTGGTGCTGCTGGTTGAAAAGCAGGCTGGGTGGTGTGGGTATGTTTCATTGCTTTGAAAAGGCTGCCAGTGCTGACGTGAATCCTGACTTTTACTGAGAGTGACCCAAAGTACTGCAGCGACTTTGCAGCTGAGGACATTTATTATAGTTCTTCAGAAGTTACATGTGTATAGGGATTTATTGATTTTTTTTTTTTTTTTTTATATATATATTTTTAATTATTTTTATTTTTGCCACTCCCCATCTCAGTAGAGAAGGTGGTTTGTGTTCAGGACTGTTGGTAGGTATTTGTATCTCAGGATGCAACAGTCATCTAAACTTTTGGCTTCTAGGTTCTCTCTTATTATAAGGACTGTACACAGTGATGTGAAGTTGAGCATTTTGTCAGTCAGACTGTATCATGGAGAGCTGGTGGTGAATGGGAACTGGGTTTTCTCACCCTCTCAGGAGACTTCACTGAGTCATTTGGGGTAGAAATTCACTTCAAGATTTCGGTGGTTTGATTTTTATATATATTTTTTAATTTTAATAGAGATCATATTAATATCAGTTAAGGTTAGTACTTTAAATTGTTTTTATTTCTTCTACAATTAATTGTTTAAATCTGCCTTTTCAGTTTTCAACCTCAAATTGCTTCCAAGTAGCAGTTTTGTTCTACCATAGGTGTTCATCCAAAAAAAAAAAAAAGCCACCAAAAAAATTAAGCACAAAAATATTAGCTTGTTTCCTTCTTCATTCCAGGCTAACTTGCTTTTTTGCTCTCTCTTTTGCCCTGTTCTCTCCTTTTGTCTCCCAAGATCCCTTTCCTTTGAGTGGTTTACTATTCTTTCTCCTTTCATGGCAGCTTACACAGCCTGCACTTCTGCTTTTTGTAGCCTTGCTCTTTCCCTACTCTATTTCTTTACCTTGGAGTCATCACAGGCTTGAGCACATCTTTGAGGTTTTTGTGTTACCTGAGATTTTTCAAGTTGAAATTCTTTGGTCTTCAGTCTTTTCCTGACTTCATCACATAGGTAGAGAGAGAGAGAGAGAGAGAGATACACACAAAGTGCACTTCCTAGCTAGAAGGAGCTAAGCATAAAAATAATATGTCAACTCTGGCAATAGAAGTGTTAAGTTCAGCAGAGAAAAAATAAAGGGATCCCTGCAAACTCGAATGAAAGAGACAGAAAGCACAGCTGATTACAGATGACCTATAGAGCAGAATGTATATGCTGTGGAAAGAGTCTGCATGTGTTTTGTTTTTTTCTTTTTTTTCTTCTTCAATTCTGTGGTTTCCTACGTCTTCAGCTAGAAGGAAAAGAAAGAAGGCAGGAGGTTGTTTTGGCTGGATGTGCTACTTCTTTCAGGTGCCCCGTTCCTCAGAACACTGAGGAGGATGCAGTACTCAGCTGGAAGTGCAGATGTAGTCTGAGTGGTAAACCCACACTGCAGCCTTACAAGGGTTAGCCTTTAGTAAAGCTAAAACACCTCAAATTCCTTGAGCTCTGCTCAAAGCACAAACCAAAATTATCTTTGCAAGAATACTATGTTTCCATACTTCTATTGTAAATGAAAACATGTATAAGTTGAACTTCCTGTTTGGTGGAGTAGGACCAGGTGTTTTCAGTCACTCATCTGTATAGGAATGAACTGTGGAAGCGTTTCCAGTCAGTACCATTATTATCTAAGATTGCTTCAAAGAGAAGCTGAAGAACTTTCATAATGCAACAAATGTTTGGAAACTGCGACAAATCAAACACGCTGCTGCTGTTCAGATGACTGCTTGATTTGTTTCTATTTTATTAATGGTAAAATAAGGTCATTTTTGCAGCTTCAGATTCTTACTCATTTAGAAGTGAAGCTGTAATTTTGCATTTGCAGCATCACTGCAGTTTATATTGATGATACATTCCCAACATTGCAGTTGTCCAGCAGATTACATTTTCAATGTATGTGGATTAAAATGAAGCTGTAATGTATACTTGGGAATAAGTTGATGCTTAGGAGTTAATCCACTGAAGATCTAGGGAGACTGCTTGAATGTACCTTGAATCAAATTCCTTATGAAAGACTGAAAGAAAAATGAGAAAATGAAATCTTAAAAACCTTCCTTACACCTAACAGAACAAAATGCTACCTTTAGTATTTATTACAGTAAAGTTGTATAGAAAATTGGTGTTTGTATTCAACGACCTTTCTGCCAGATTTGTCACTGGTAATGCTGGAGGTCAAGTGCAGCCTTCGCAGCAAGCTGGCAGCACCTGCAGGCAGCCGGAGGGCTGCTGTGCCCAGCTAGCAGCCTGTATCGATCCTACAGGCAGAGCAGGCTCTGTCATGTGCGCAGTTAGCAGCAAGCATCTTACTTCATTTCCTGGTACTGGATCTTTACTAAGGATCACTGGGGCTTGAAAATTGCTCATGGTTGTTAACAGCTTTTTCTGACGCAGTTCTGTGGGTTGATGCCTTGTCATCGGTGACTTTCATGATACAGTGATCCTCTGGTGAAGAAGTTTGATTCATCCTAGTGTCTGACAGACTTGAACTGAAATGCTACACAATTCTGTGATGTTAATAGATTATACAAGTTAATGCATAGAAGTCTTGATAAAAAGATCTTTCATTTAAAGCCTTTCTTGCCTTCCAGTTCTAGAACTCCATAATCCAAATAGCTTTGTTACCACATTTCCAGCTTGCCAGTTTTCCCATGTGCTGTACAGAACCATAGCTACAGACCTCTTTCGCTTTACCTTTGTCACCTGAATAATTCACCTGGTGGTGTTCAGGAAGCATGGAGGTGTGGCACTGAGGGACATGGTTAGTGGGCATGGTGGGGGTGGGCTGATGACTGGGCTTGGTGATCCTAGAAGTCTTTTCCAACCTTTGTGATTCTGTGAAAAATGTTTTCAGAGTCTCAGAAATATTCAGAAATTGACTTGTCCTGAAACTACTGCATATAGTTGTCAGTAAAGAAGGGCTGACATCCATGTAGTTCTTTTTAAAAGGAATTTGCCTGCAAGTTAGACATTTACATACAGTTGAGTGTATGTGTATCTATTTTTAAAAGCTGTATTTTATAAACTGTAAATCTACTGTCATATTATGTGTATACTAGTAGTTCGTGTATAGTTATACTGCATATATTGTTTCTATACTGCATATATCCTATGGTTCTATATTTGTAGTATGTTTATATGGGTCTTAGAGTGTTTTTGGGAGTCTGTAAGTAATGTTTGTTTATGTAAATGTTTTATACTTATTTGTATTTGTGTAAGATGTAAAGCAAAGCCATAATGTTTAGTGTCTGAACTAGTAGCACTAAAGTCAGTAGAAGACCACTAGGCAGTATCCTGGTGAAAGTGTGTTCCATGAATTGGATGTGTTACTGACAGTGATGCTGATTATAGGAATCAAATGTCAAGCTGATGTCTCATAAATAGAAACTGGAACTAAAGAACAGCACAGACTGATGATTTTAGAGACCTGCTGACTGCTGTTTGAGCACACAGGGTTATATTTTTAGTTTTAAATGTCTTTGTTTTGCATGGATCCTTCTGTTCTGATGAGGTTTTTTTGAGCAGTTAGAAGCCTGCTGCAACTTTCCCCTAGAATATTGACTATGAATTTCATGGATTGCTGCTCCTCTGCAAGTCAAGTAATGCAAGGCCTGCTCAACTTAATTGAAATACATTGTCAACCTAAATGTGCAAAAGTAACTTTTGATGACATTGGAAGATTTAACTGGGGATGACACAGCAAGCTTCAAGTCCAAGAAATGCAGTATCCTGTCATTTCTAGAAGCAGATGGAATATATCAGTTCTGGTAATGATTTCTGAGAGGTCTTTTTAAAAAATAACGCCGTGCTGTCATTCTGTGTTTATTTTACAAATGTCTTTTGTCTCTGCATTGAAGTAGTTTGGCATTTTATGTACTGTGTTATGTTTTTGTGATCTGGATTGATCTGCAGGATTTTGAGGCCAGTTTTTGTAGAATTCGTGTACGTTTAGGTGACCAAAGAGCAAAATGGCTTGCTGTTTTATTATTAATATTTTATAGTACTCTTACGTTTGTTTGGTAAAACACTCAAGATACTGAGCTTTTAATCAAATAATACGAGGCATGTATGTTGTAATGGTCGCCATGTAGTATCTGGCATGATGGCTAAAATAGCCTGGTGTTGAAATAAAATGAAAAAACTGAAAGGGAAATGTTTAATAAGGATTTGAACCTTCAACATTCACTACTGAAGATCTGTTAAATTCTTTGAAGTAGAAATGTTTCCTACTACAGTGTCAGCAGTTCTCTAAGCGCCTTGGAGAGGTGGCATATTGTGAAAGCAAAGTAGTCATTCTGAGGTTGAAGAACAGCAAAAAGACCTGTCTGAACAGTTCTGATTGGAAACGATGTCAGCTCACTGAAGAGCGTATGAAAAAGCCTTTCAGCAAGTTTTCTGTAGCTTCACCTGGAAGTAAGTCAGTAACTGAGGGCAGAACAATAATGCAGATAGCTTCCTTCTGTCACTGAATGATTATGTATCCAACTTGTGTCCTGTTTCAACTTTTATCTCAGATCCTTTCTTCCCAAAAAGGCCAACTGTCATCAGATGAAAGCAGAAAATGGCTGCTGAAGGTACGCAGCTACCTTTGTTTGTGCTGTATCAAACCTTGCCTGTTTTGTTTCCATGCAGGAGAGCTTAAAAGAGTATTGTGTGACTGCCACGTACCTGAAATTTCTAGCATGCTTGTTTATTACATCTGTACTGCAAATTGTCAGGGGTTGATTTTCTTTCTTTATTTATTTATTCTTTTTTGTAACGTAACTGCAGTAGATGCTAGACCTGCTTATGTTTCTGCTGGATTTCAGTTCATTTATTACTCAGATTTAGTTCACATTTTATTTTTGATCAAACAATCTTTCTAGATTTAAGTACGTTTAATATGTAATGGCTGAGAATGTAATTTATACAATTGATATCAAAGTACAGAAACTGTTGTTATAGCTGTAAGTGGCATTATTAACATTAACCTCATTGCAGAATGCTTATAACTTCAGATTCTCTTTTTTTTTTTTTGCTATTTTGGTACGTTTCTGTCACATGGCTAGGTACAGAAAGCAGTAACATAATTTAATTATCAATAATTAATGTGAGATAATGTACAACAGCAGAAGAGTATGTGTTGGCACTGTGTTTCTTTGCTAACTTATCCATAATCCTAGAAGCTGTTAAGAGATGAAACCTTCTAGCCCTTAACAGTAAGAAGAAAATCATAAAAGATTTGTCATATCTTTTGGTTTCATATCTCATATAATGAATAAATGAGTGTGGAAATGGTTAATGTCAGCATTAAACCATAGTTGAAAAATGGTTTTCCTTTTCATTTAGTGCATTCTTATAACAGCAAATAGTTTCTGATATATCCTCATGCCAGGCCAGAACCTGAATGGACTCAAAACTGTAGTGTGATGAGTCCACACTGGTGCTCACAGAGAGCAAATTACAGTCTTGGCTGACCAAGTTAATAAAAGATGTGTGATTATGAAGTGAAATTCCCAAATGAAATGCCTGAGCCCATTCATCTGTCTTTTAGCCCTTGCTTACAGTGGTTCTTGAGGTAGTGGAAGCTCTCTGCACACCCAAACACTCTGCCCTTTCCAGTTCTGGAGCAGAGAAAGAAGGGTCTGCCTGTCCCATCAGTCTTGAGTTGCATTGCTGTAAGCTACTGCATGTTATGTATGAGCAAAGGACGTTATTGTCAGTGCTGCAGCTGTCCATAGCAACCCCTAAAGAAGCAGCAGTAGTGTGTGTAATATAACACAGAATGGAGGACGTGGCCAACTGGAGAGGCCTGGGAAATCACAGAGATCTTCAGGACCTCAAAGTCAGAAGCACCAAGTGCATGGAAATGCATCAGTGTGGAACTCAGGGTTGTGACTTAGAGAAGAAAGAAGCCCTGCTGGAAACCTGAGCGTGCAAAATAAGATGTGCTTTAGGAAGAGATGGATTCAGATTTATGTTTTTACCAAGGGTTGTCAGTGTGCTGTTGGCCATGTGGAAGTGTGCATCACGTGAGGCTTCATTAGGAAGGATTTCCACTAAGTGTGCATCATGTGAGGCTTCATTAGGAAGGATTTCCACTAAGTATGCTAGCGTTGGTATAATGGAGTAGGGAGAGGAGTCTCAAATAGCAGTGTCTGCAGCTGGGTTACCCCTTAAAGAGCTGACCTTGTGCTTGCATGAGTGCACCACAGGGGTAGAGAGGGACCAGCCTGGAGGAGACTAGAACTGGGCCTGTGAAGGGCAGCCAAACAAGTGCTGAGAGGAGATACGATCACTGTTTATTAATACGTGTGGATTATAAACACCAAGGAGACAAAATATGGTTTGAGCAAGCAGCCAATATGGCACCAGCAAACAGACCTGAGCTGTGCTGTAAGTTGCGACTGGAAATTCTGTGTTATTTGAACAGTGAGATAGTGGAAAAAATTTCTATCAGAAAGCAATGGGGCAAAAGTACCCACAACACCTATGGGCATTGTAGTCTGTTTATGAGAAAGGCTGTTTCACATGCAGACTGTACCAGACAGTTTGTGTTGTAGAAAGTCCAAATTGGTGGTAGTGTCACTGTGGAAGCAAACACAACAAACTGTTTGTTGTTGTTGTTTTTTTTTTAACCCTCTGTAACAGCTGAAGTAGAAGCATTTGATGAATGCAGTCCTGCTGATTGGTGACTTCTAGATGTAATCTCCAAAGGACTTGTAGCATTAAAATCAAGGAGCTCTGTGTGCATATAACCATTTAAATCTTCAGAGCCTACAGCTGTTCTTTGAATTATGTTGTAGCCACATACTTCAAGGCTGTGTAACTTCTAATTTTCTTGTAGCTCTCAGTCTTACAAGTAAATTCTGCTCAAAGGATTCTTGTCTCTGTCTTATTTACAGCTGGGGTTGCCAGTCCTGGAGCACCTATTGAAATACAGATTATTCTGTGGGAGCAGTTCTCCTTTATTTTCATGGGTTTTGTTTACGTTTTCTTTTAAAATATTTTGTGTATTTTAATTTCTTGAAGTTACAGCTGCAGATCTTGTGTTCCAGTGCATTGCTGTCATGCTTTGTGTGTGAGATCATACTTTGCTGTAGGTTTTTTTATTTTTATTTTTATTTATGTTGATTGTTGTCCCTGACTGCCATACCCTAGAAAATACTCACATGAGCAGGAGTAGCTCAGCTGAGAGAATCTCTATGTGCACCAGGCTCAAAAGTTTATTGAATAAGAAATTTGGAGCACCCAGAGAACTGTGGGATGTCCACGATAGGATCCACTTGATGTGATTGCAGCTAGCTGTAGTGATTTGTAGAATGATTACAATATTAAAAGCTACAGCGGAGGTAGAAACCAACGTGTTTTGAAGACATGGAACAGTTCACTTCAAATACAGAGCTGTGTGGCATGCAGTGTCATGGCTGTTTGGAAGCAGAATTTGAGAACTCCCAGACATCACTTGCAAACTTCCTTCACACCCCTTTCTTTTAACTTTTCTTGAGTAGGTATATTCACGTTATTTGAGAGGCATTAAAATGTTAACAATCCCGTCAGTTTATTTTTGCTTTTATTTTTCTCAAGTTTTTGCAATGTCTTGGTACTTTTTCTTAATTCTTAGAGAAGTTTTGCTCGATAATCTCAATTGCACTAATTTATTTGACTTCCAATTTCCCATCAGCAAGATCTTGGACAGTTGCACCATCATTAAACTAAGGACGCATGCTTTGTGTATAAATGGACTGATTTCAGTCTCTGTTGTCCAAGGGTTTTGTAATGGTTACTGAATGTTTTCTATTCAGGTATAGAGAGGTTTAATAATGCAGTGGATGCCTGTACCACTGTGTGATTGCTCTGTTATTTCATTCAAAACTGAATGTCAGCTGCGTAAACAAAAAAATACTCATTGTTAAAATTGAGTGCCTGCTCTCATGTTTTGTTTTCAGGATGCGTGCACAGATGCATTTAGGGTTCACTATTGCAAAACATCTCCTGTGAAATGAGCTTTCCCTCTTAATAAGAGCACAAATACTGAGCTTTTCCTAAAGCTAATCTCATCATGCTAGAATAGACATGTCAGAAAGGGAAAAACAGACTGGAAGATACTTGGGCAAATACTCTTTAAAATAAAAGATCTAGATTTAATGCTTTTACAGTCTTTAGTGCTTGAAAGTTAGTTTACATGATTGAGATCCTGTGAAAAGAAAACATTAAGTATTTATTTCTCTCATTTTCCTTGCAGGTACTAAATGAAGCAGTGGGTGCACTGATGTATCACACTATCACTTTAACACGAGAAGACCTGGAGAAATTTAAAGCACTTCGAATAATTGTCCGAATCGGCAGTGGTTTTGATAATATTGACATCAAATCTGCTGGAGATTTAGGTATGGCTATTAAAGGCTTTGTTTTACATCACATACTTGTCTTAGAAACTTGATAGCATCTGAATCTTTGCATTAGTGTTTTCTCTACAATTTATACTAACATAGTATGTAAGCTGTATAATTTTCTCATCAGTGTTTAAAAATCATTATACAGATATTACCATTAGTTAATTAAGTGATAATATTAATGGCTTCGTGGCAGGATGATAGTCTGCCTGTTCAAGATTAATACAAGAAGTATGGCCATAATTTTTCCTCTCTTCTTTTTTACTTCAGTTGTGTATTTTAACTACTGTCTTCTGTAATCCGATCACAAAATATAATTCCATCAGCATGGAAAACTGCTGCTGTTTGAATAAAAAATGAGATCGTTATCAACTGTCTGGAACTTATTTATGATGCATGAGATTTAGTGCTAAAGCACTCCATAATATAGATTTTTATAGAGGAATCAGCTGTTGCTGCTTCAGAATAAATTTAGGTACTGCAACTATGAAGACTGTGCTTAGTGCTTCACTGTAAAAAAGCAATAGTCTGATTTGTCCTTCACTTCCTTTAGGATAACCCTATTATCTGTAATCTACAGGTAAAACTACAACTGGAAATAAATGTCTGTGTATTCTTTGTTTTGCTAAGTAGATTGAAAATATGAAATAACATAGAATGGTTTGCATTTGAAGGCACCTTAAAGCCCACCCTGTCCCAACTGCCTGCCATGGGCTGGGTGCCCTGCACCAGCTCAGGGTGCCCAGGGCTCTTCCAGCCGGGCATCAGGCACCTCCAGCTGTCTGGACAGCAGTGCCAGGGCCTTGCTTCTTCCTTATATCTAATCAAACATGTTTAAATAATAAAGTTTCCCATTATGCTCTGGAAAGATCTCAGAATTGCTTACTTCCATACGATAGTGCTTAGTCTTAGTAATAGCCCCACTGTTGTAGTGAGGAGCTGTAATATGGGTCTGTTTATCAGTAAATGAAAGTAAAATAATTATTTGTTTCTAATGGCTGTGTAGTTTGCACAGCAGGATAAGAACTTTTTGTGAGTTTCTCTAACGAGCAGATCAGGCATCTAAGGCTGTGTTCCTACTTATTCTTAGTGGTGCCAAAGTTGGGTGCATAAGCTGAGCCCTAGAAATCAGACATGCATCAGAGATTGCCCTGGGGTAAAATTCTGGATTCAAAGCCCAAGTTTGGGTCTGGATCAAAGGTCTCAGACCTGTCTTGAGTCTGATTTGTGTGGAGAATCCCTGATGAGTGGACTGTGTGCTGATTTGTGGGCAGGCCTTTGCTGGATGGTAAGCAAAGCTTATAATTTAAATGCATTCGCATCTCTCTTCAAGCCACAGTATAGCAGACTTGGGGAATTCTCATTCATATGAAATGTTAATAATTCAGTTCTTAGGCTGTGATTAGACTGAGTTATGCAGTTAAGATCCATCTCATTTGTGCATTCCAGTATTTACAAAATACAGTTGTTTGTTTCTAATGCCAGTAAATGCTGGAAGCTTGCAATGTGAAATCTCTCCTAGTAACTAGGGCAAAATGAGTGGAGTTGGTATCTAACTCACTGCTCCTGGGAGAAATCTCTTTTCATTTGTTGAATATGCATCTATATGCATCTCAAGGAAGTAACATGAGAGTTATTGCTCTTTGTAAAAGGCTTTTATTCAGTCTTGAAGTACAGTACAGAGTTGGACTCTAAGGTCTGACATTTCTCCTGAAATTTCATTGCAACTTTTGGAGTAATTTTCAGGGAGCACACTGGTGAGATTGTTACCAGCTTTTCCCTCTCAGTGTTGTTTTCATGTTATCACTTCTTGAAATGCATGCAAACAGATGTTCTTTGGATGATGTCTTTATGATCTGGTCTGTTTTTCTCCAGATTGTTAGTTGTTGACTAGAAAATATGTGCAAGTTGTAAATGTAACTACATGCAAGTGAAATGTGAATCAAGGGTAACACCTGTTGTCTACTAAGTTTTTCAGTCTTAAACTAAACCATGTAGTTATTGAAAGCAAAGCAGTAGGGGAAAGGATATAGAAGGAGTGGATAAGAGAAGAGTGCATTATCTTTTCTGATGTGCAGTATCTCTTTTCTTCAGAGCATTTATTTACCCCTCTATCTGTATGGTTTACCATTGCCTTTTTAAAACCAGTTGTTTTTAAAGAAAGGGGAAATTGGGGGGAAAAAAAGAGTTCTTGCTATGTAGGAATTATCATACTCTTCCCTAAGGAAACTTATTAGGGAGGAAAGTGTAAGGCAAGCTTAATTTCTTACATTTCTTCCCATGTGTGCAATATAACTTAAGTCATTTTAAGGCATTTTCTTTTATTATTGATGCCAGCCATTAGGAGACATGCTTGTTAAATTCATTTTGCCATCTAAAGCCTGTATTTTTTGGTCCATGAAAGACCTTTTTGTAAACAAATGCAGCTGTTTAATATGATGCACTTAAAGGGGTTTTATATTTTAATCTTCCACTTTTTCCCTCATTCATGCTCTTTCTTTCATTTTTAAAATATGATGAGTTTCATATTGCCATTGATGTTAGCAGGATGCCAGCATTAATAGTGATGCTGTTTTAAGTCCATAGAGCAGTGACTCAGCACACACTACAGCAGAGGAAAGAAAAATAGTTCTGAGCTTATGTTGGCTGTAGAAAGTACTGGGCAGTAGAATGAAGGCATTTGAATGGAAAACATAGATAAACATGCAAGCTTATATAAAAGGTATAAGCTTATTTTTTGTCAGATTATTGTCTTATTGAAGAGAACACTGGGTTTTCTTTCTTGCTTCACAAGATATACTGGTATTAGCTGAAGACTCACTGAATATTTATTTATGTAAAACCCAAACAACTTGACAGGGAAAACAGTATTAAGGTTATTTTTATTAGTATACAAACCACTTTTTTCTCCACCATGAAATTATACTGTATACTGGTTTTGGTCTCTGTCAGCAGAATGAAGAGAGGAGCATTAGTGGGAGCTGATGATTAGAGAATGAACATGCAGTGAATAGAAAGAATGAAAACAGGTCAAAAACACTGTGAACTTTTTCAAGTAAACATTTTGCTTCACTGCTGTACGTTCAGTACTGGCTGGTAAAAGCTAATGAAAAGAACAATTATTTCTTTTTTTTAAAGTAAAATTGGAATATCTTGAGTCAGTTCTCCTTCCACAACAGTCTGTGGAAATCTGTAGTAGTCTTTCAGCTTCTTGATGTTACAGCTTTTTTAGCTATTAATTTTAAAACGCATTTTCCTAATAGCTGAAGTTTCATGTTACCTTTACATTCAATGCAGGATCAGATTTTGTATTTCAATACTGAAATTTATTATGATGGACCAAGAAAGGACATGGATTCTGTGTGTAGCAACTCTCCAAACTCCTATGCAGTGTGAAACAGACTGTTCCTCCCTGTGTTACTACAACATATGTATGTTTTAGAAATAGTGCTTCTCTCATCAAGGTTTATAAGAGTGGCTTTCATTATAAATTAGTCTTTTTTTTTTTTTTTTTTTGTAACATTGACAGCTTTTGGGGGTATGTGCTCAGTAATAGCAAGTTAACTCACACAACGCAGTGCAAACAGTGATCTTTAACCTCACTGACTTTATGGTGAGAGAAAAGCATGTATTTCTTCCTGCTATTCGAAGCACGGAGCCCACTGTGCACATAAAACACTTCCTAACATACTGATTTGGTTACTAGGCTACCTGACATCTATATACTTACTTTTGTGGGTTTGGTTGTCCATTTGCTGTTTGCCTTAATGTGGAGAAACAGTAAATAGTAAAAGAAAAAAATCAGAAAAGGAAGTTTGCTCGTATGTGGTATTAGTGCAAAATAGTAACTGAAATAGCTGTAAATGTAAACATCATAGTCAGGGATTGCTGTTAAATAGGAAGAAAGAAATGTTTGGCAACCTGTTACGCTTTCCACCCGTTCTTTGCAGGGATTGCAGTGTGTAATGTGCCAGCTGCCTCTGTAGAAGAAACAGCGGATTCTACCATGTGCCACATTCTGAACTTGTACAGACGAACCACCTGGCTTCACCAGGCTTTGCGGGAAGGCACGAGAGTACAAAGTGTCGAACAGATTCGGGAAGTGGCTTCTGGAGCTGCCAGGATCAGAGGGGAGACCTTGGGCATTATTGGATTAGGTACGTTTGGTGGAGATGCAGTTTAATACTCCTTTTCTTCCAAAGGAATCATATTTTCCTTTCCAAAGATTTGAGCTATAGGGACAGAGTACTTCACTCTTTTTCGTGCCAAGATTCTGTAAAACACCACTTCATTCCTGGTGTTTATATATCTCAGATATTTTCCCCATAAACATCACCGTTTCGCTCAGACTAGTTTTGCAGTTGATATTTTGAGTTGAATTTCTGTACATCTTTCTGCTATTGTAATGCCCATTGCCAGGCACATTGGTTTCAAGGGGAAGAGGCATCATTGTTTCCGTTTTCCAGGATGAGGATTCTGCTACTTGTACTCGATATCATGTGTATTTGTTGTGCACTGTCACATCTAGGTCTGTTTGTGCTTTTCTCTGTTTTTTGTATTTAATATGTCTGAGAGGTCTTTGCTGCAGTAACAAGCTGCAGTGCAGTTACTTGCATTTGGTCAGGCTATGTCTGAATTTGTATTTCAGCTCAAATGAGAAGAAAAAATATATGCAAGAAAGTTTTAAATGTTTCCAAACCTAATAAAATCACCTAGTTAGATTTAGGGATATTCAGAGAGGTATTTCAGCATCTAACAGATGGACAAGCTTGCTTGAGATGAATTAATTACTGTCTGTTATAGAAACAGAAATGTCGGTTTCTATATAAAAATTACTGAGTTTCATACCTGTCTTATCAAAGATCTCTCAGACTGAATGTAATTGCTATTGCATTCATCCACAGGAATTAATGATAGGATTTTGACAACAGGACATTATATTTAAATGCCTGTTCCAGTTACACATTGCTGTGAAATATCACAGGCCATGAACTCTTTCTGGAATTTGGAAGTAACTTGATGTTATGTAGTATTCATTCGAATGAGTATGCAAGGCAGTAGATGCATCTTAATAGTTAAAGAACTTCCTTTAGAATACAACCTTTAAGATGTTGCTCATGGAGTTTCTTTCTCATATCTGTATCCATGTGTTAATGCTCCTCATTTAAACACAATAATTGTTGTACTCATGGTCGCAGCACCTATACAGAAGTAACAGACAAATCACTTGTAGTGTTTTAAAAAAGGAACTGCACATTGCATTTTTGAAACTTAATTCTTCACTTACATTCTATGTGCTTATTTGCTGGAGACATCTGTCCTGCTGGCATTGTGTCTATTGTATTGCACTGTAATTCCAGGCTGAGATAAGCAAAAAGTCTTGATGTATTAGTGACAGTGAATTTTCATTGTGCTGTTTTTGTTGCAAATGACTTGAAAGAGCAGAGAGACAACTGGATAATCAGATTGCCAGTATCTGTGTAATGCTACATGAAGTACTGGGATTTGTTTGTGGTGGTGATTGTTTGTTTTAAATAAGCCTTTCGTGTGTGTGGTATACTAAAAGGCTAGTAACATCTGATTGTAAAGGTGCACATCTGTTACAGTTATTAACCAGTAGTTTTCTGTAGCCTTTAATTGTTTCTATTTCTTTTCCCACAACAGAATATTCACAGTTTCAAGGAAAATGCTTTATAGTTAGATTCAAATACGCCCATGTTGGTTTAGTGCATGTAAGTAAAGAAGCACAGCATTGTGATTCTGGCCTGTTCAAATAAACTCTTAGATAGCTGTGTACTTATGAGGAATAAGAATGCACAGTCTTAAAAGATGTGGGAATAAAGGTAGACTAGATTTAGTATTTGTGCACTTCAGATACCTACCATTCCAGATATCTGTCCCTAGTTTTAACCTAAAATGTGCATTTATAACCATGTACAACAGACTGTACCCTTAAGATGTGTTTTTCTTCTAGTGACATCTTCCCACATCTGTAGTGTTGCCTCAGTTTATTTACCTGTTAGGATGTCTCCACATCAGAAGTGCTGTCAGGCTAACAGAGGGTGAAGTGAGTGTAGCACCTACAAAACTGTTCTCCTGTTACTAAGTCCTGCTTCTTTCCTCTGGAGCTGTGTAGTGTTACTGTTTTTGTGATTGTTAACATGCTTCTGGGATCGTCTCTTATATCATCCCTTATAACCATCGTTTCGGGCTGTGTTTCTCTGTTCTCATCTTAGGCTTGTACTATCTTCAGCAGTGGGTTGGTTAAATTACATCAATTTATGCTGCAGCAACGAAGTCCAGTTTGTCACATCTGTTACTGGGCTTTTTCTTTTGTGCTAAAAAGAAGTACTCGAGGTGTGGTGTAGCACTGGTGAGGCCGCACCTTGAGTACTGTGTCCAGTTTTGGGCCCCTCACTGCAAGAAAGATATTGAGGCCCTGGAACGTGTTCAAAGGAGGGCAACAAAGCTGGTGAGGGGTCTGGAACACAGGCCATATGAGGAGAGGCTGAAGGAGCTGGGAATGTTCAGCCTGGAGAAGAGGAGGCTCAGGGGAGACCTCATTGCTCTCTATAACTTCCTGAAGGGAGGTTGTAGTGAGCTGGGGGTCGGCCTCTTCTCTCGTGTCATTAGTGATAGGACCAGGGGGAATGGTTTCAAGCTACGGCAGGGGAGATTCAGGCTGGACATGAGGAAGTATTACTTTTCAGAAAGGGTGGTCAGGCACTGGAATGGACTGCCCAGGGAGGTGGTGGAATCACCGACCCTGGGGGTGTTCAAGGAAAGACTGGATGTTGTGTTGAGGGACATGGTTTAGTAGGAGCTATTGGGAATAGGTGAACGGTTGGACTGGATGATCTTTTAGGTCTTTTCCAACCTTGGTGGTGATTCTATGATTCTAAGAAACATTTTAGCTCTTGCCTGTCTCTCTGCTAGAGAATGACTATGTCATTCATCCAGAGATCCAGCTACTCACTTCCTTATCCACTAGCCCAGCCAAGTTTCATGACTCACTTGTCTTTTTCCCTCACCCACTCTCTTTTTCTTTGCCTCCTCTCATGCATATTCCTGCTTTGACACTTTGTCTATCCTGCATAATCCTATTTCTTGGTGCTCCTCCTTTAAAGTTTTTACCCCATCTCTCATCCTTTGCTTGTACTGAAGATAAGCAAAGGCTCAATGGCATTAATGCCTTCTTCATGTGTTTGGTGGGTACCATCCATCATTGTTTCCCTGTCTGGTCAGTCTCTGAGTTCCTTAGGGCAGAGCTTGTGTTTCTTTCTGTCTTTTTGAAGTGTGCAATTCTGTGCGCCTTTCATAAATAATAATATCACATCATTAGGCAGCTGTCTTTGGCACTTTTAGTCTTTATTACTACCCAGTGTCCCATATTTCAAGTGATGCGTCACAAGATTTACAAGCTTGGATAGTAAGCCCAGTGCAGGAAGTAAAAAAGAAAAAAAAAAAAGAAAAAAAAAAAAAAAAAAAAAAACCACACACAAAAAACAAAACACCACAGCATTTTCACCTTTTATCGAGGCAGTTTCTTTTTGTTTGTTTGTTTGTTTTGAAAGAGTATTTGTGAGCAGCAGCATGTAAGTAGTTGGATGAGTAGGTAACTGGAGCTGGTTCTGCTGTAATGATAATTTTGCAGCAGAGAAGGCTGTGAAATCTCACTCCCTTTCCCTTCCTTTCCAGTTGCAGTTGCTGGTGACTAATAGCTAACGCATTTCCTCACTCAGGAAAGGTGAAATTCCTCCAGATGCATTTGTCAGTGCTTCGTAATCCATGTCATCACTCAGTTTGTCTTTCCTTGTCTGCTCTGTTCTCCCACTGGTGTCACAAGCCTGACCAGATGTTAGCCATGGCACTGCTCAGTGCGTCAGTCTGTGAGGTCTGAGAGCTGGCTGGTATTGCCACATGGGATGCGTTGCCCCCTTAGCAATCCTGCTAGGTCACCTGGTGTGCTCACCACGAAATAGAACAAAAAAACCTGGTCCCAGAGGCAAGTTGTGGATCAGAGTTCCAGGAGGGAATAGGAATTACCCACCTTCCTCATTATTACTGCAAAGTGATGCAAGCACTTCTTCTTTCCATGGAGGTCTACAGGCAGGTTGTCATGATTTCCATAATACGGAGGACATTGAAGCCAACTTTGTAACAGCAGTGTAGGTGCACACTCACTGCTCACAGGGGTTGGATGGGGGTCAGTGACAACTGCAGCTCTGAGATTGCTGTGCTCAAATCTGGTCACTGGCACAAAGAGACTCTGCAAACAGGGCAGCACTGGGGGGAAGGAAGGAGGTGTGTCCAGCAGGAGACCCGGCAGTTTTGGTGTGTCTGTGCACTGCTTGTAGTTGGGCTGAAATGATGCCTGGACTTTGCTGGAGCTTTATATAAATCTCTTAATTTCTGAAGTAGGCTCTTGTTGATTTCTTGCAATGCAGTGCATTTTATGCATTCTTTCTGTATCACAGATCTGGAAGTTCATTTCATATTTTGAACATCAGAGTTTATAGCAGTTGTATTTGCTTTTAAGGTAGCGTTTCCCTGATGGTGGGATGCTTTGGGCACTATTATGTTGTTCTGTATGTGCTGAGGAAGATTTTCAGCCACTCCTTGAGCCCAGGAATTACCCACATTCCCCATTATTGCTGCAAAGAGATGCTAAGTACAAGCACTTCTTTTTTCCATGGAAGTCTACAGGTATTACAGTACAAGAGTTCCAGGAGAGGAGGAAAACTGTCAGATATGTAATTGTCTGTAATTTTGAAAGGAGTTGGCAAATTACAAGCACCCACCTATGTATTTCTGTAAGGACTAGACTGAGTATGAATCCTCAGTTAAGGAGGAGTTCTGTCCCGTTTAATTAAAACTGTAGTAAGACAATGCTGGCCAGAAGTACACACGTGTGAATTCCAAATGTGCAGAAGGAAACTGCACGTCTCAGAAGGTTTGTTGTGTAGGGTGTGTTGTGGTGTGTTGGCCTGGCTGTGATGAATGGAAAGCACAGCTTTAAGAGGAGAAGCGGTAGTAAGAGATTCCTCTGCCATGAATCCCCTCGGGTATTTTGCTGCGAGGAGTGTAAAGAAGAGCAGATGACAGAGTGTCACATGTGGAGATGAATGGAGTTAAAGTGATACACTAGCTTTAAAAAAAATAAAAATAAAAATGTTTACAGTTGTGTGACTGATTTCTTTATCTCTGAACGTGCCAAAATTTGAAAATAATAGTATGTGTGCTGAAAATGGTTTAATTCATATTTATAAGAAAAGGCTTGAAAGGCAAACAATTGCAACGTATGCAAGTCTTGAAATAAAAGATTGTGAGTATTTTAAGTTGGTGTCTCCAAAGAGAAGCTGACAGCCCCCATCAGACTGACAGGCTGCTTAATATTCTGAGCATATCTGGCACTAAGCACTGCAGAATAACTGTGCTGAGGTTAAATGATCAACACACAACCTCTCTTCCTGTGTTGTTTTAACTTTATTGAAAGAGAATCTGAAAAGCAGAGGGAAATCTCTTTGGGCATAATTGGAAAGATAAAGGATTTCCCTGTGCTAATTTGACTCTTCTTCTGAATTTGCTCAGGTGTTACAAAAGAAAACTTGTAGACTTTGTTTTTAAATGAGACGTGAGTATTATGGTGTGTCTAGTGAGTGACACTCTTGCAATGTCTTTATCTAATGTTTGTATAAAATGATGTGAGTATCTAGTATGTCTTCTTCTAACCAGAAAAGAGTTTTGGTTCTCATTTTGACAAATCTCCTTACTTGCTTGGTGTACTTTGCTCCTTTTCTCTGTGTTTCAGTGGTGGTATTTCAAAGGAAAATGCACTCCTACTGAGGTATGCAGCATGGAGTCATGCCCAAAAAAGCAATTTCAAACACAGCTCTGAAATAGTGTGACAGTAAGGAAAGATAAACAGGGAAAAGTTAAGGATGGTGTAAATAGTGACTGGTACTGTGCTCAACTAGGTGCTGTATAATGGAGTGCATTTACTTATGATTTGTAAATTGATTGAAAAATGGCTGGGTTTTTCCAGACATTTTAATGCTGAAAGGATGTTACTGAAAGTGAGAGAGAATGCTGGCATAGAAAGGAGATTCCATGCGCTGAGAATGGTTCAGCTTCGGATTAGACAAATTATCTTTCATTGCATCCATTTTTGAGGATTAATTCTGCAGCTTTTTATTAAAGGAGCTGGTCCAACATGGGTAAGAATAAGTGCTTGTCAGGCTGTGTTCACAAGCAGTGGTGTTTTACCACAAACAGGCCCAGCAGGCAAGCCCTTGTATGACAGATTATGGCAGATTACGTGGCATTTTCTGTCACTCCATGTCTCTGTCTGCAAAAGGTGCAAACCTGCTTTCTTTCAAGCAAGGCTATGTGAAACCACCCAGACACGATGTTACTCATCTAAACGAGGATTGCAAGTGGGAGGGGTGACTCTTCCTTTTTATCCTCTTCCTCTTGCTGTACAAAACGATAGCATCTGATACAAGTGCTGGCAGTGGAATGGAGGAGGTTACCTTACGCCAGCAGCTTCACATCTGTTCTCATCACATTTGTCTTGTTGCAGGGCGTGTTGGGCAAGCAGTAGCACTACGTGCCAAAGCCTTTGGCTTCAGTGTGATTTTTTATGACCCATACCTCTCAGATGGCATGGAGCGTGCTCTGGGACTGCAGCGGGTGAGCACTTTGCAGGACCTGCTGTTCCACAGTGACTGTGTTACCCTGCACTGCAACTTGAATGAACACAATCATCATCTTATTAACGACTTCACCATAAAGCAGGTAATCATCTCTGAGTGCCCTCTGCACAGGGGCTGTTGACTTACTCTGTTGTATATCTGTGTAATATAAAGGTGCAGATTCTCGTTCGAAAGGAATTTTTCACTTTTGCTGCTTTGAAATGAAACAGGTTTATAATAGGAAAGTAGCTGATGCCTTACCTATCATTGCTTTTCTTGTCAGTTTTCTTCAGTAACATTGCACTTGTGGAAATAACGTGCTCTTCTCCATGTTGCTCAGATCTGATTAAGTTGTGCTTACGCACTTTTTCTGTGTCTTCTGGTAGCTGCCTCCTGTACCTACTTGCAGGTAGCAGTTCTGCCTTTCCTTCTTGTCCCTCGGGTTCTGATCTTCAGCATCACCGAGGGATTGTGACTAAATGCCGCCCCCCAGTGCTCAGCACTGAGGCTTGCAGGGTGCTTTTCAGGTGGATCACGTTGCCAGCATCGCATTCTTTGGGGAAATCACGCTTGTTTGAATAAAAACGAACCTCTCCCTGAAGTTTAGATAATATGAAAATCACTTTGGAATCTAGGCGTGTAATAATTAATTCAGCAGTAAGCTTTTTTATTAAACGTCTGGATTCTAACTCAGGCCTCAGTGTAGGTAACAGCAGGAAATAAAACACTGAGATTTGGGAATGTAGAAAGCATACAGGAAGACATTCTAACAATGTAATTGATTCTATATACTTATGTTTATTATACATGCATATATCTATGTATTGGTTACAGTGACAGTAGCACTCTTGCAGAAAAATTCCTGCTTGTTTTCTGAGAAATACTTTGTACCTGTTGCTCTTGAACTTCGGGCAAACCAAAACAATTACTCAACATGTTACACGTACATCTGATGATACAATGTACATCTTGATTTGAGAATTGTGAGATTTTTGCAGACCCAACCCAGTGTAAAACCCGGGATTGGAGTTTAAAACTTTAAAAATTAATGAATTTCAGATTGCTAAGAGAACTGAGCTCACCCTGTTCTGGCCATTCTCTTTTGTTCTGTGCGCAGACACAACATTTTTATGTGGATAGATGTCCAGACATCTGAACCCAAACGAAACCACATTGAGTTCACTAGGGCTATGTAGAGACTTAGCGGTGGTCACTCATACAGTGGCCTCTGAAGCTTTGACCATTCTAACAATCTAGGAGATTTTAAGCAGAAGTGGATAAATGGGATGAGCTCTGGAGAGTGCCTTAATGAGAGAAGCAAATGAAAGAGTGAGTGATGCCATGTGGAATTAAATGCATGTAATAAAACCAGAACTGGAAAGGATATTGTAGGTACTTACCTTGATATCTTTATTTAGGAACAAAGTGAAAGCATTACAAGTGTTATAAGGCAATTTTTGCTTTGGGTAAAAGTTTGGATGAGATAATCAGTAACAGCTGATGTGAATGTCACCCATATTTGAAAACTGGAAAACCTTAATATATCCAGTCATTACTTCGGTAGACCTCAGATCTTCTGAATGGCAAGAACAGAACAGCATTTTCAGTCTGCCAGTTGCTAGAGTTGCCCTAAAAAATTTCTAGAGCCCATTGCATGCCTTTTTTTTTGTTTGTCCAATATTGCACATTCATGTAATAACCAGTTTTTAAACAGTGTGGAGAAGTATGGTGAATCTTCGTGAAGTCCCACCCTGAATCTTGTTTAGAATCTGAAATTACATAATCCTAAAATGTCTTTGAAAATTTGGTGTCACTTCTCTTTCAGAGGGTTTTCCTTTTAATTGGTCAGCATTCTGCCTAGCCATCTCACTTGGCCTTCTAGTCCTAAATTAGCTCAGAGAAGTGTTTCATGCTGTGTTTTTGGGCCCATGGTAATCTCTTAGGAGAAACTGAGGTCATCTTCAGTTGTAGAGGTGTGAGAAGGTGTTTCTGCAATTGTATGAATACACTTCTAAAGCAGCTGTGCAGGTTTAATGTGGGTGAACACTAACAGCTGTCAGCAGTTCTTGCTGTGGCTCTCTTTCAAGCTTCCACCCATTGCATGGGGTCATCTCCAGCTGCATCCACCCGTGTAGTTTATCATGAGTCGCAGAACTATTCTCCATTGGAATGCATTTATGTGTCCATGTTCTGTTTGATTGGGGCTTGTCTTAGTGCTAGCTTGAAAGTTCTGCAAATAATCCTGAAGGTAAAAGAAATGAGGAAGTTTATTATGGACAGACAGAAGATTTTGGTAAGGTTTGCTGAAAGTTTTCAAGATACATCCTTGGAAGAAAAATGCACTAGGCTATACTTAAACATCAAGTTGCCTCTTACATTTGCAAGAACGCAGAAATAGGAAGTCTAAAGGCCCTCGTAAGCCCATATGACATGGTTGTGATTGCTGCTTGGGTGAGCCCTACTGTTTAATTTGCTTCTATTGCATAGTGGAGATGCAGCAAATGAATGTATCCCTTAGTTCCACAGTAAATGGACTTCAGTTTTGCTATATGGTCCAATAAATGTAAGCCCTTCAAATGGCCTGAGGCAGGAACAATTCAAGCTAGTGAGTTGGCCAGAAAAATGTTTTCTTTCTTACTGCTTTACTGCAAGCATGTACATGTAAATTGTTGAATATATCCAGTGATCTCTTGTAAAACAAACAAAAAAAACAACATAATAGTAGTAATTATTATTGTAGCTGACTTTCATCCAAACCTCCTTGTTGTTTGTGCATTTGGTGCTTTGAATCACTTTCTGAGGATGGATCCATTTATGTAAGCATTAGTTTGTTGTGTAGGCTTCAAGTAGGTGATGTGGTGTCAAAATGTTGGGTTTTTCTTCTTATGGGGAGAGATGGAACCAGTTCAAAACGGGTTTTTTATCACTGATCTTCACCATGGTTCCTGCTCTTCACATGTTTCATGCTTTGAAACGCTTCTGAGATCAGAAGCTGTGTTGGAGATGACTGATAAAAGATGAAGTATTAGGGTGGCTGGAAGCAGGATGTAAGTTTTTTTCTTTTCTGTACCATCTCTCTTATTTAAACTTCCACTTTGTTTTCATGTTGTGGATACTGTGGTGTAAACACTTGTAGTTCTCCCCCCATAGTGTCATCTGCAATGCTAATCTGCACAATGCACAGCACAGCTTCTCTCCTAAGCACGCAGCATTCTCAACCAAATTCATTTTCATGCCTTTTAATTGAATAATATAAGAATTCTTTAGACTTTGTTTGAAAAAACGAGGAGGAGAAAGCTGAAGTAACAACAATAAATAAAACATAGGTCTACTGTGTTTTGGCAACTAAAGGGAAATGTGTTTGAAAATCCAAAAGCATTGATTTCTTTTCTGAAAAATTCATGCAGGCTTTTATTTGTGTGAAAGTTTAAAACCACAAAATATGAATTTGTTTAAGAATGTTCTGTAGTTTCTGTCTCATGCAATTTCACAGTGAAATAAAAAGGCATAAAATGATCTGTCAGTTTCATATGCACAGTTATATCTTTTGATCATGTTACTGCACAATATGTGAAACAACGCTTCTGTGAAAAGACACTACTTAAAAGAAACAAGATTATTAAATGCTGTGAAATAGCATTTTATGTTAGAAGCATCGCATTTTGTGGTACTTTCCAGCGGAAAGGGAAGACAAATGTTACAGGTTAAATCAGCTGAATAGCCTTTGTTGTAATGGATGCTTCTTTTGAGTAAAAAATAATGCCACAACGATTTTATTTCATTTATTTTTATTTCATCATTCTTGTTTTTAACTTTCCCTAGATGAGACAAGGGGCTTTCCTGGTCAACACAGCTCGAGGTGGGTTAGTAGACGAAAAAGCACTTGCACAGGCCCTGAAGGAAGGAAGGATACGAGGGGCAGCCTTAGATGTACATGAGTCAGAACCATTCAGGTGCTTTTCCTTTTCTTTTCTTTTTATTTTGTTCACTTTCTTATTTTTAAGTCGTAGTGCATGATACAATCAACAGCAATAAGTAAATGAGTTTTCCCTTCATTTGGTAGCTAAATACTCCTTAGTAAAGCAACATGAATCTGTGCAGCACTGGACTAATGCAAAAGTAGATGGAGCTTGTGTATGTGGTCGGAAGTGGGGGAAAAAAATGTCATCCAAGACTTTAATGCCTTTAGAAGAAGGAATTAAAAATCTAATGTGTTTATTCAGTACAAATGTCAGAGACTAGACTGAAGTTCTAGTGCTGGGCATGGCTTTGTGTCATGGCTTTGAGAGGAGTTTTCCTTCATCACTGACTAAAAGCTGGAGGCAACTGACGTGGTCTGAACAAGCTTTCAGAAGGCAAAGGATTGAGCTTTGGTGTGAGAAACAACTGCTTTGACACTGCTCTGGTAGAAAAGGCAGACTTTCTGTACAGATTCCCTCACAAGAAAGCCACAAACGTGCCAGGTCACAAAAAATGAAAGATAAGGAAACTGTCTAAAGTTCAGATTTGAATTTCTTTTACCATTTCTCTTCAGCAGGAGAGAAGTAACTCTACTGCCATGAGCAGAGCTCTAGCATTAGCCTTACTTTTCTGAATGCCACCAAGCATCTCCGGTGGTTTATGCCAAGATGTGCCACTCCCCAAGGTGGCACTGGTGTTGTGGTACCAGCACTGCTAATGAGAAACGAGCCCTGTTGTCCTGGAGTCTTGAGCCTGACTTCTGAATTATGAGAAGGCTGCAGTACCTTAGTGCCTGCATGTGACGAGCCTTTTCCACTTGCTCAGTCTGGGCAGGGAGAAATGTTAATTTTAACAGGAACCATCCACATAGGTTTTTGAACAGGAACAGATTCAGGACTTGAGGGCAGGTTGTGAAGAATGGAGAGAGGACAGTCTCTGTTGTATCAGCTTGCAGGAGACAACAGAAGTTTTAAAAATAGAGTGTTGGGGTCCTTAGAGGTAGAATTTTAGTATCTACTGAGACACAGTGTGATATCACAAATACTTTTATTTATACCCTGCATTCATTTACTTCTAAATGTAGACATTACAATGCAGTAGTGCTGTGCAAAGCTAGAATCTAAACAGCTCGAGGGACTTCCAGCTGTATATATTCTTCCCAATTCAGATCTCGGATCTGCACAGGCAGACCTTTGCACCTATAGGAAGCCCCATTTACTGCATGGAGATGCCATCTGCAGAGATTCAGTTGCAGGATTACAGCCACAATTTCCTTTGGCTTCAATGCTGCATGTCTATCTGATCGCAGCGTGCAACCCTTTATTTGAGAGCTTTGCCAGATATTCTGATGTTTATTAAACTGCTGATGAAATCTATAATTTTATGAATTATTACCAACTCTGAAAGCACACTTTTGTCTTAAAATATGAGCTCTACCAGTGTTGCACTTGACTGAGGATTATTAAAACTGAAAATAGGTTGGAGGAGCAAGCTCCCACTGTTTTCAGTTTTCTTACTCTGTATTTCTGAAAGCACATTATATAGATTCATTGCTTTCCCTGAAAATCGATCCGTCAAGTAAATTTCCTTCTTTCTGTGTAGTATTTATGCAAAACATGAAAGAAGAAGTAGTTTAAAATAATAGAAGAAGTGAATTAGTTATCAAAAAGCTGGGGATGCTGATTGACAAGCCTGTGTCAATAATCAATTTGCAAATAACAGTTATTTTTTTAATGACTAAGTGCCAGACAGTGATTCTTGAGAGAGAAAGCTTTGTTAGCTAATGTAATAAAACTGTGATGGATGGACAGAGTGGCATCCTGAATTAATCTGGGTCTTGCTTAATGCATCTCTGCATGAATACTGGAACGACAGTGGCTGTAGTTAACAATAAGTGCATTGAACGGAAGCTAATGTTGCTACTAGTGCTACTTTACTTAAGTTGTACTCTTTGAGTCTATGAGATGTTTTATGTAGTGATGGAGTTAAAAACAAACCAACAAGGAATATAAAAGCAATTATTTTCTATTGTAGAATTTAGTAGAATGTATATACAAATCCTTCTGGATTTCCCTATTCCCCCACCCCCAATTTGTTTTGTCATTTGATCTTGTTTTAAATCTTCATTTAGCTTTAGTCAGGGCCCCTTGAAGGATGCACCAAACCTGATCTGTACCCCACATGCAGCCTGGTATAGTGAACAAGCCTCAATTGAGATGCGGGAGGAAGCAGCGCGAGAGATCCGAAGGGCGATCACAGGTATTAACTCACCTTGTCATGTCCTTTACTGTGTATTTCTTTTTAATGGTCTTGAAGGATGCTGGAAAGAACCAAACTTAGTCTTGGCTTACTGCTTCTAATGTTTGGAACATAGAAACCAGTAAATACCAACTAAGTGTTCTCAGCATGAGCAGATTGTGTTGGATCATAATTACAATTACAAAGAGAAGGCAGGAAGTGAAAATGTAGTTTTTCATCTCTGTTGCTTGTAAGTACTAGCCACGTGATGGATTTGACTGCAAGTCATCCTGATATTGCTGATATTGTATATCATAGCATCTTTTGAGTTGGAAGGGACCCTTAAAGGCTATCTGTTCAACTCCCCTGCAATGAACAGGAACACCTACAGCTCCATCAGGTGCTCAGAGCCCTGTCCAGCCTGATCTTGAATGCCTCCAAGGATGGGGCTTCTACAACGTCTGTGGGCAACCTGGGCCAGTACCTCATCACTTTTATTGTAAAAAACTTCTTCTTTATGTCCAATCTAATAATCTCCCCTCTTCTGGTTTGAAACCATTTTCCCTTGTCTATCACAACAAATCCTGCAAGAGAAGCCATCCCTTCCTTCTTAAAGCCTTGCTTTAGATACTACAAGTCTACTGTCATGTCTTCCTCACCTTCTCTTCTCCAGGCTGAAAAGCCTCAGCTCTCTCAGCCTGTGGTCTATCTGTGGATTCTGTTAGATGTCCCCAAAAATTGCCTTTATTCATTTTTCTTTGTATTTTCCAAAATCTGTCTAAATTTGTCTTAGCCTGGAATTTCAGTGTCTTTAAGCTGTAGTACTCAGAGATAAAGCATGTGGAGTTTCATGCTGTTCCAAGCCATGCTTGTATTACAACTCATGTAAAAACAAAGCTTTCAGTATGTGTTAGTTGGTACTCCTTTTTAGATGTTTCTCTTTTTAAAGCATTCCACAGGAAGTCTGTTGTTTTTAAGGGCAAGGTCTCTTTGTTGAATAACTACCATGTAATTGTAAACTATTCACATAAAAAAAAAAATAGTTATGTCCTGAATATGCACTGCTAATAAATAAAATGAGAAGAGTAAGCCATTTGGCTTTAGTTTGAATCCCTTGTAGCCTGAAATAAAAGGAAGGTTTTTCATGCTGGAAAATGATTCATTAAGCACTAATGTTCTCTCTTTAGTAGGACTTTGCTGTTTTCCCCTTGGCAATATAGGCTGAATGCTCTGCAGACATGAAGGGCTGTCTGTGTCACCTTGAGAGTGGTTCATTGCCAACGCTGTACAAAGAAGCGCTGGCAGTAGCCTGTCCTGTATCTTGTGCTTAGGGAGGATAGATGACTCAGTTTCATTGATATTCGGTGTAGGAAGGATTCTCTGGATGGTGATTAAAGGCACCTCTGAAACTCCTGACCCAAATCGCCCTGTACAGGCCTGTTTCTCTCTGAGAAGTAACCTAAAGAATCTGATCATCCCTTTGCTGGAATTAGTCTTTGTGCTTATAGTCCCAAAGGACTCAAATATTGCATTCATCAGGTTGTTGTATATCTGTTAGATACTTCCAAACAGCTTTGGGAAAGATTGCACAAACCAGCATACCATACCTGCTTGGGGAATGATCGATGTGTAAATAAATGTTAATGGACTAAGATACGAAAACTGAGCAGAAGTCAGCTACACGAAGATAGTTCTGTGTTACACGTTGTGCAGTAACCCAGCTATATGTGCCTCAGAAGGCAGGCCTGTGTTTTATTAAAGGGTGTGATTGTGCTATCGGTGATCTAAATCACTGATTTACAGTGAAGCTGTCATCACTTTTGTGTTTAAACATGGTTGGGTACTAAAATCAAACAAAGGCCAAAGTTAGGCAGGTAAGAAAGACAATGAATTGCAGAGAAACAAATATAGGAGAAGTACAGGAAGTGTAGGATGAAGCTGAATATGTGAATGACATGGGGGAATACGATGGGGAAAAGGTGTCAAGGGAGAAGCTGTTTGGAAAATGCAGTAAATGATTGCACACATCATCTACCATCTGAAGATAAATGATAAATAAAAGCCCATAACAGAGCACGTACCTTGTCTTACACTGAACTAAGACTGACTTTATTCAGATTTTAGCTCATTGGGAAGTGTACATCTTGGGGATTGTGGATCTATTGAGACTTTGTGTATAAGAGACTATTAAAGAAAAACAGATAAAAAAATTTATGCAGTGCTTTTGTAATTAAGTCCCCACCCAAAAAAAGAGGAACAGCAAAGATCAAAAATGGAGCTCATAGTGTGATTTTATGTATTTTATACACACAAAACTTTATGGCTCTGTTTTTAACATAGGTAAATTTCTAAATTACAGAAATATATTTTTAAATTCGCTTCTCTTCCCTTACTTCATCCTAGGTCGTATTCCAGACAGTCTGAAAAACTGTGTTAACAAAGATCATTTGACTGCAGCTACACATTGGGCCAGCATGGATCCCGGAGTTGTTCATCCAGAGCTTAATGGTGCTGCATACAGGTAAGTGTGCTGCAGGCATAAAAGAAATACTTGCTTAATGGAGAGGTAGAAAGAAGGGACCTTCCTATTAATAAATGAAGTGTTTCTGAATTAGGCTTCAGCTATGTCGTTTTCGTAGTTGTTGCATTCAGGAGAATGATAGTGTTTTGCTAGCTGCTAAAATCAGACATGCAGTGCTTAGGTATGTTTCCCTTTCTTATCTTTCTCTTATGTGTGCGTAGTTAATAATATCTGAACAATATACAAGCTTTTGTATGTTCCGCAGAAACAGTTTTGGTCCTCTCTAATAAGGTCAGTGGAAGTTGGTGTTCATTTGCTAAGGGTGATGCAGCAGTTTGTTACAGAAAGATTTTTGATAATAAAGTATTGTTATGTGCTCCAGACACAAGAGCATAAATAATTCAATAGTAAGTACAGTGGAATAGCCTGCAGTGTTCATGAAAACATGCTTAAAGCAGTGTTTTGTAAATTTTGTGATTTTTTTTATTAAGATATTCCTTACAGACATTTGGGAGATTCGATCAGTGCAATCTCAATCAACTCTGAAAAGCAGTTTTTAATAATAAATAGAAGGGCTGTTTTTTTTTTAACATTGAGTATTCCTCAGTTACTTTGGTTGCTTGATGGTCTTTCTCTGTCCCTTTACCCCTAGCAGCTGTCCCAGCAGCAGATTTTATCTAGTAGCAAGCTTCATGCAATTTTTATTTATAAAAAAGTCTGCAATTTTATTTTATTCTTGTTATCTTCTAGTATGGTATTTACTCGTAAGTAGGATAGAAGTGGCTGAGAAGGCTACAGACAGCTGCTGGAAGGCAGTGTCTTGAGGGATGGGACTTTCAGTACTTCCATTACTTTTTTTCTAAGTTCTTTCTCCTAATCTTTCTGCTCTCAGTCTTTGAACATCTTTCTTACTGTTGTCTGTCTTCAGGATTTTCTCTTACTTTTAAGGGGTGTAGGAATTCTTTTTGGATGATCCTGTCTGAGAACCCAGCTGTGCAATACTGAGAAGTGTGGTATAGCTCTTAAGTCTACAGAGTTCTAGTAGTTTCTTCAGGAAGTGATGGAGAGATAACAGAGAGAAAATCACTGTCCTCTGCCATAATCTCCTTACCAGTAGCTGTAAGCACATCAGAAGAAAAGAATAATTTTGGTGTGATCAACACGCACATCCGTCAGATCACATCAAGGTGTATAATTTTGGATAAAGTACCCCCATAGCTCTAAATATCTGAAGAAAGCTGGTTTTATTTTTAGTTGTTTTTATTTGAAATGTGTTCAAGCATGCAGCATTTGGTTTCGTTGCTTTAAATTTGGATGACTTGGGGCACATCTGAATGCAGCTGAGGCTTAAGGGCAGGTGTTCCTGAGCTGGGGGTGGTAACTCCAGCTGTGTCATGGCACTTAAGCAGCAGGTGATGTATCCAAATAAAACACAGTTGGTTGTTCTCTCCTAGGAATCAAAAGACCAGCAGAAGCAGGCTGTACAATTAGCAGTGGGTTTTAACTTAGGAGCATTTGTGAAGATAATGATGTACAAGATCCTTGTGTATTTAATGTAAACAAGATAAGCACAGAACTAAATGCTTTTTTTAGACATTGTTTCAGTTGTTTTTTTCAATGAAGAAAATAATAAATAAACTGTTACTTTGCAATTGCTTTTCAATGCAAAGTAGATCTCACTTGGAACATTTTGAACAAGATGAGTTGTACAGCAAATACCTAGAGGCTTCTATTTGAAGGGCTGATAAAGTAGGCTTTGAATGTGAATGAAAGCAATTGTTATTTTTTGCAGTGTAAAATAAGTGAAACTTGAAGAGCAAGCTTTGTGACGAAGTTGGTTTTAGTAGTAGTATTTGGTGGTGCTTAATTCCCAGCTTCATTAAATACAGAGTTAGAAAAAACTGTATTGAATGATCAGTTCACTCTTCTCTCTGCAATACAAGATTGTCATCACAGCTGAGTTCTGGAGTCTGTCACGGGCAGTGTAATGTAATAACAGTGTAATAACTGTATCATAGTCATGTAGTTGCATTATAAGATAAGACCTGGGATAATAATTTATATGTTAAAAAATGCAAATAGCTTTTTCAGTAAACTTAAACTAGGAAGGCTGTTTAATTCTGAATATGTCACTTACTGGAGTTTTGATAAAGGATGAAGCTCTTAAAGTATCAGATATTATCACTAACAAGGAACATGGAGCATTCATCAGCAGAATATAATCTAGATCTTCCGAATACTGTCCCATTCTGGGGAAAACAAAGCGTTTTTCCTGTCAACACAAAAGGTTCAGCAAACAGGACCTGTCCCATGAGAAAAGTTGATGATATTTCTGAGAAGGATCTATTGATAATAGTTTTGGTGAAGCAGCATCATATGCACTGCTTTTCTGTTACTACTGGGTACTTACTAAGCTGCCTGTTAAGTGACAGTGTCATTCCCCATGCCACAGTGAAAGCAGATTATAGGCAGAGTGAAATTTGACAGCTAGCAAGCAGTAGTTGTGCAATTTATGGGCACATTGACATATTTTTCAGCTTTCTAACATGTAGAAAATGAAAATATCTTCATCCTTAAGAGGCACTTGGATGAGAGTTAGCTGATGGTAACCATTCAGGAGTTGTTTCACACTGAGGTATTTCACTACCCATTTTCAGTCTGTGTGTGTCATAAGATAGAATAGTGTACCTGGAGTAACGGGTAAGCTGTTTCAAAATGAAATTTGAATAAACAAAATAATAATTTAAATAATAGTCAGTATTCCTAGGAATTGAAGCAAATTTGACTAGTGAGATTCAAATGGAAATACTGAAACAAGCAACTAATTTAATTAGCAACAACTAATTAATTCTAAGGAAACTGTCTGGAGAAGGAACGAGCATAGGAAGACTGGGAATATGTGTACAAGTGGGAACAAATTTCTCTGGCCTGCAGGTGGTGCAGTCTTTCACACCCTGGTTATCCATCCCAGGTAACAGTCAGCGTTCCATCTGTAGCAGTTTTTCTTAGGATGACCAAGCGTGTGTACAGTGACCCCATCATTGTGCTGAGCTCCTCTGGCAAAGTATCTGTAAAGAGCTGTTCCTACAATGTTTCAGTGTTGGGTTAAAAAGAAGGCAGTCAGCCTAAAGCACTTGGCCTCTGTTGTAGCTGAATTTCAGACAAAAAGCATGGCAAGTTTGGTGTTAAAAAAAAAAAAAGTCTGGTGTAATAGATATGAAATTGTCATCTTAAGAGTGTGAATGTGATAGCTCTTTTAGGGGACTGTTAGAAAGCTCTGATTACAAGGTAAGTTTAAAGAAATAGTTTTTCACCTCAGTCTGGGATTGTTTGGTCTGGAGAAGAAGAGGCTCACAGGAGCTCTCAACAACTCCCTGAAAGGAGGTTGTGGCAAGGGGGGCGTTGTCCCAAATAAGAGCAGTAGGTTAAGAGGAAATGGCCTCAGGTTGTACCAGAGGAGGTTCAGGTTGGATATTAGGAAGAATTTCTCAGGAAGAGTGGTGTGGCATTTGAACAGGCTGCCCAGGGAGGTGATGGAGTCTCCATCCCTGCACGTGTTCCGGGAGAGGGTAGATGTAGCACTGAGGGACGTGGTTTAGTGGGCAATGTTGGCGGTAGGTAAATGGTTGGACTAGGTGATCGTAGAAGTCTTTTCCAACCTTAATGATTCTATTATTCGAGCTGCAACAGTGAAATGTCAAAATTTGCGTATGAGAATGAGAAAAATGTCTCCAAAGATCACGCTGATGAGAAGTCAGAGGACAGGTACGTTTGTGTGTGCAGGTCTAGCCTGAGTTGCTTCTTGCTGAGGTATACTTTGTGAAGGATGCTTGCTATTAAATCTGAAATTGTAAAGAAAAAAGAAACCCTAGCAAATCTTACTTCTCGTTTGAGTAACATACAGCATGTTTTGACAGGATCCACATATGGCATCTTATCTTCAGCTTAACCAACTGTGTTTCTCACCGGTCTGAAAGTAAAATAAACATCTCCGTACCTTTTTGAGGAGGCAAGGTGGGCTTTGCTTTCAGCCATCACTTGGTTGTAACATATGTTCTCATTTTCTCTTCTCAGCAGGTATCCCCCAGGTGTTGTAAGTGTGGCTCCGACTGGCATACCTACAGCAGTAGAAGGAATTGTCCCCAACCCTATGTCTTTATCACACGGCCTCCCTGCTGTAGCCCACCCGCCCCATGCTCCTTCTCCCGGCCAAACTGTCAAACCAGAAGCTGATAGAGACCACCCAAGCGACCAATTGTAGCCTACGAAAACAGCATTCCCAACATCAGAGATTTCAACTTCAGCGTATGGAAAAGAAAACAACAAAACAAACACAAAACCCTGGATTTTGATCAAGGCAAAACCATGAACTTGAAGGAGGAGACGATCATTGGTTTAGAAACTGGTCCAATATACAGTATAAAAGGAAAAGGTGGGAGACAAAAAGAAGATTTGGAAACATTTTTTCCTCCGTATAAATTGTAGTTTGTCCCTGTCCAGTGAACTGATTCACTGTTTCTGTGTCCTATGGGTTCTTTGTTAAGCAAGAGAAGTTAGTAGTTAATTATATCATGAATGTACTTGTCTGTGTACAGTTTTTAGAACATTAAAAAGGGTTTGTTTGCTTAGCTGTCAACAAGGAAAAACGTAAGGGAGGCATTCAGCAAACCAATTTTGAGATTAAAAATCCTTTCTTTTATATTTTAAAACATGCCCCAAAATGAGGCAGTTGGCAAACTTCTCAGGACAATGAATTTTTCCCATTTTTCTTTCTACGCCACACAGTGCATTGTTTTTTCTACCTGCTTGTCTTATTTTTTAGAATAATTAAGTAAACAACAGAAAAACCATTTCTCCTAATTTTGGCATGAATTCCCTTGTTTCAAAATGAAGACAACCTTGCAAAGAGATTTTGAGGAAAAAAAAAAAAAAAGGTTTTGTATAAACGAGCATTGTGCTTTTTGTCACCAGTTAAAGTATATATTATTGGTGGTATGAGAAAAAGGCACTAGACTACTGAAAAGTAGCAGCATTTCATTGCCTACATTGATTCCTTCCTGGTAATGTGGTAGGCTAGCAATATTTTGGTTAAAATCATGTTTGTGACTGTAACCATTTGTATGAATTATTTTAAAGAAATAAAAATCCCAGACAAATACCATATGTGTAAAAATTTTTATTTCTAGTAACTGTTTATTCAACTTTTATTAGGTTTCTTAGCTGTAATTTTTAAACAGATGCTGTCAAGTATTTCATTTCTAGCTTTACTTTGCTCTCTGTTGTTTGTAATACCGTCTTGGAAGCTTGAAAAATAAAAGAAAAAAAATTTCTTTCCATGCCATTTTTTCCCTTTACATTTCGTAAATGTCGATCTTCTTTCCTGTGTTTCTAATGGAGTTTGAAATTAAGATGGATTTTGATTTGTACGTCGGCATCATCAGCTACAATATGGTAACAGCGTTTGTGCCACCACTGTGGGCAGAGCAGAGCAGGTACAACAGCACCACGACAATAATAATAATAAACGTCTTTTGCCGAAGTCCAACGTGAGAAGTGTGCATTGTTTTATTTATGTTGGGATGATGGAGGCGTGCGGCAGAACGGGATTGCATTTGTCGTGCGGAAGGAGTCTGTTTCACAGGCGGTGTTTTTCAGGCGGGTTTTCAGCTGGAAGCCTTCACCTCTTTGAGATGGCCTTCATCCCTGTGTGGTGTAAAGAGCAAATTGAGCTGCTGCGAGAGAAGTACTGACTGGAGAGACGTGAATCTGGAGACAAGCCTCCTAGGTTGTCTCTTGTTAGTTCATTAATCTGAGCATAGCTGCCCACTTACAGTTGCTGAGCTATTCTGAAGACAGTTCCTGTTCAAAACGGCCTCCAGTTCTGTTAGGAAGATGTCAGCAGATTGCAAATCAAGAAAGGTGGATAATTAATTATGGGTCTGTTTTCAAGGAACAGGTAAGTGAAATTTTGTCTCCGTGATGAGTGGAAGGAGGCTGCTAGTCAGCTGTGTGGCAAAAAAACAAACAAACCAAAAAATCAAATGCAGTCTCCTGCAGTTGAAGTGTATTGTCGTATTTCATTGGTAATTCACATCTTAAGATGACTCTTTGCAGGACTGAAGAACCTTCTTGAACGAACGTAAACAAACATTTAACATCTGGTTGCCAAGGATTGCTGACTGCTTAATTTGTTAGCAAAGGAACCAGATTTCTGGAGGAAAACCAAGACAGTTGTTTTCTTCCTCCAGCATCAGTTTTGACAGAGCTTATATAAGTAAGCTTTGTTTCCAGTGAATCAATAAATGAAAAAAAGAATGGAAGACATCACTATTTACAGCATGTAGCTCTGAAGTGTTCTGCACAGTGTTGGGGTCATCATCTGTGCTTGCTCAGGCAGAGCTTTTTTCAGGATTTGAGCCTGAAATACTGCAGTGATGGGTGTAATAGGGTTTTGCTGCTGTGGTGATGCATGTTCAATAGTTCTGTGCTAGTACTTGAGATATATTTGTCAGTCTTACTGCCGAAGGGTAATCCAGTTTCCTGCTTTTATTGGAGCAGAAGGGAAAAGTCATCCAGGCAGTACAAAAGACCAATGTGTACTGACTTCTGGGTTATCATCTGAGAAGCTTTAGAGCAAATTTGAAAGTAAAAAATAAAAATAACCGAGTAAATGACTAATTGGAAAAGTGTGCCACAATAAACAAAAAAGCCCCGTTCTCTCATACTAACATATCTTTTACAGCTGATTTTGCTAGGTTGTAGAAACATGATTTCCTCCATCTGGTAATGTATGTGCTGGAAAGAATTTGTGCACAAGTCAGTGGGAAAATAGCAACTGAATAGGCAATGGCAGAGGAGTGCAAGGGGAGATGGCCTGAGGTGGTACTGGAAGATAAAATGAAGGGTGACAGGGGAGGTGATTGAAGGCACTCTGATTTTTTGTGTTGCCTAAATTAAGGATTGTGGCCAAGAGATGTGGAGAGGCTCTGGGGACTGCATAAGAGCTGGGTGCTGCCAGTAGTGGGAAGATGCCAGCTGTACACATGCAGTCAGAACAAAGACTTGTCAGGAGTTATAAGCATTTCCCATGCTGGGGCTGATTCATTGCTGCTGTGGGGCAGCTGTGGGGAGAAAAGAAAAAAAGAAAAAAAAAGTGATTGCAGATACAACAGGTGAATTATTTTTTGTAGTGATTGAGCAAATCAGTGATGCTACACAGGACATAGAGCATTTGGTAGGCAGTTTTGCCCACGCACCTTCAAAGGGAGGAGCTCTGGCTGAAGTAGCAGATTCCAAATGGCTGAAGAGGTGCTGGCTTATCAGAGAAGAAATGGTGAGAAGAAATTGGAGTGACTCGGCTTTTTGAAGATTAAAGCAGAGGCTCAGTAGGGAAAATGACTTGTATAAATAATGAGATGCTGAGGAGGAAGAAGAAATGCAAAAGGAACACTGATGTGGACAAGCATAAATGGAGATTGGGAAAAGATGTCTTATCAGCAGAGAGACTCTGGAAAAGGTTTCTAGTAGTGTATCAGATGTAATCCTGAAATTCCATCCACTTGTTTTTGTTAGATTTCGTAACTTTTTTCCGAATCCATAATGTAAGAACGCTGTTCAAGGGTCATAACAGGTCTGCTACCATACTACGAGCTAAGGAGAAAGTGCTCTGTTTTCTTATGCAGCTCTCCACCTCAAGCCAGTTAAGGCTGGCTCTCCAAATGAGTGAAATTGCTGTTACCCACTCACTTCTTGCCTCAGACCAAAGAATTTTCTTCCCCTGTTAATCTCAGTGGACCCTTGGATAAGGTCCTTTGTTCTCATTGAAGGAGAGGGCAGCACTGCTGGTGTTTCCTTTATTCACTCCAACTTTTCTACCTTTTGTGAGTTGGAGAGGAAAAAGCCAAAAATCAAACATACAGGCAAAAAGCAGGGAAGAAGCAGTCATTGGACTTAAGGGCGGAGAATGCTGGCAGAGAATACTGGATCATTTGTCTGTCTACTCTGTTAAGCCATTGAATGTCTTGTGATTCTTTGTTAAACCTGGTATCTTGTTTTGAATTAAGTAAACCTTTCAGAAAGATTTCTTGTCCCTTTAATTAAAATGTCAAGTGACTTTGTTATTTTTTTGCTGTTTCCTTTGATAGTTTGCTGAAATGCAAAATAACCCTGGCTGCAATTTTTAAGCCACTTTATTTAATTTAGCTTTCCCTGGCTCTGAATTCCAGTTATTGTTTCATGTTGAACATGAGGTCATGTGGGCTGACCTGTGTTGGTGAGCATGTAATATTTTAGCCAATCCTCCTTTATACTGAGGTCAGTGACACATCTTCCAGGAAGACCAAGCTGTATTATTCATCTGCTTACTTTTCCAGTTTCTGTCATTACCAGATACACCATATTGTACATCATTTCCTTTGTGGCCCTCTATTTTTGTCATTTAGAATGGCATAGTTCTTAGTTTTCTTCTGCAGATGGAATGGCAGGATTTTTCATCTCTGAGGCTGCTAGCTCTTCTTGCCTCTGTTGGCTTTCCAGTTTCCTTGGAAAATTTATTCCTGTGAAGTCATAAAGTGCTTGAAGAACTTAATTCATTGTCCTCTCAGTCTGCAAATTGTATTGGCTGCAGTAGAACTGAGCAGTGGTGGAAGCTCTAAGTTGTGCACGTGCCCAAGTGTTTGAAGCAGTCCTGCTCTCGCAGATAAGTCTTTCTTTTCTTATCATCTCGCAAATCTGCTCTGTTTGTGTATCTGCCTCTTACAGAACACGGCCTGTTTGTGTTCTGGGAACACAAAATGTATTTGTGAAATTCTTTCCTGTTATAGAAAAAGATGGCCTTTGGTCAATTGTACTTTTTCTCTTCTGCAAATTCCAGCTCAAATCAGACCAGTCATTTTTTAGCTCTGTTGTGCACTGACTGCCATGCACAGTTCCCAAACTCAATATTCTCTCCTTTCTATCTGCTTTTGAGCTTGAGATCTCTCAATTGGTATTTCTATATGTGTTTCCTCATCTGGAGTTTCCATTTGCTGTTAATTTATGTCTATTCAGATCCACTCTCAGCAGTTTGGGGTTTTTTTGCCTTCACATTTCTGCTGAGAATTTTAATGGAGTGTTTTCTCAAAGTAGTATTGTTTGTTTTGGCAGAGGGAGTTGTGTTGTTTTATGCCAAGGCCACCTTAAACAGGCTGAAATGTGTCCTTGGGGTGACGAGAGGCGTTTGAGACATTTCTAAGATGATGTACATAACTCTCTCAGCATGACAATCCATTGAAGACATTTGTTATTTGCAGTCTTTGACTACGTCTTTCATGTGCTGCCTGAATCTGATAAGCTCCGCCAGTTGGGAGTAGTGACTCAGCTCAAGAAATAAAGTAAGAAAGTGTTTTAAAAAATGTATTTAAATGAATACATATATTTAACTGCAAAGGTTTAAAGTAATCTAAAGGAACGAGGTTATTAAATTGTCCCCAGAGCCCTTTTGATGTGTTAAATATGATGTATTGGAAGTAGACAATGACGATAATAAGATTACTTCTTTGTATGTTCAGTGACACCTTACATTGTTTGGGAAAATGGGATGGAGCTGTTCCTCCCTGGACACACCCTGGGATTTAGGGCAGCAAATCAATATCCCAAAATAGATCTACAGAGGATGGACATCTGAGCTGTATGGTTCCAAATTCCTCCACCTCTTTTCAGGAAGTCCCACCAGGTGCCATTGGTTGAGTTGAGCACAGGTGCCTCCCACACAGCTGCCAGCTTTGCAGCGTTTTCCCTTCTCCAGAAGGGAACAAGGAGCAGGGTTGGCTCTTAAGCACCCTTAAAAGCATCACAGGAAATCCTCGTTGCTATTGAGTAGAATTTTGGTTGAGCCCTGATTTAAAGGCCAGTCCTTGCTATATTTCATTGCTCTTAAAACACAAGAGGAAAAAAAAATATCTACTTTTAGTATTTTCTGGTATTTTGCTATTATCAGTAGTTTTTGTATTAAAATCTTGATTTGTGTGGACTTCAAGGGATCTCCAAGTTCTTTTAAGAATGGGATTCAGTCAACTTGGTGTTTGATTTGTCATGTTTTATAGCTCTACTACACGTGAAATGAGTTCCTCGTATTCTGAAGTTACAGTGATGCATTTATCTTTAAATGACAGCAAAACGTAATTAACTGCAAGGCCACAACTTTCCATTCCAAGCACAAAGTTGAAAGGCCTATCCTTCGAAATGGCTTGTTGAAATTGCAGATTTCCAAGAATTCATGTTCTGAACAACTTTATTTTTTTCTCTTCCTCTCACAGACCAGCTATTGCAATCACAGGATACAGCCTTTGTGTTGTGAGAAGTGCAGGTAAGAGATGAAAAAATCTCCACTATGACTCAAAGCTTGTTTTCAGCCTTTGCAAATTCTAAGTATGAAGGCACTGTTCTGCATCATGTAACTAATAGCTAGATCCGGTCCCATTTTCCAGAGGAAATAAAATCCTATGCCTGTTGAAAGACCAATATTCAATAGGGACTTCTTTCATTGCTTCAGACACCCTACTTGAATTTTCATGCACATCTGGGATCATAGAACCATAGAATGGCTTAGGTTGGAAAGGATCTTAAACCCCCTCCATTTCAACCCTGTCTGTGGTTTTCACCCCCTCAGGCTCCATCCAACCCGGCCTTGGGCATCCCCAGGGATGGGGCACCCACAGCTGGCTGGGCAGCAGTGCCAGGGCCTCATCACTCATGCTTTGTTTAAAGGTGTTTTGGTTTCTCATTACAATTTCAGGTTGGATATTAGGTAAAATTTCTTCTCAGAAAGAGTGATGAGACATTGGAACAGGTGTCCAGAGAGTCTGCCATCCCTAGAGATGTTTAAGGAAAGGGTAGAAGCAGTACTCAGAGGCATGCTTCAGTGGGCAGTATTGGTGGTAGGTGGCTGCTGGACTAGATATCTTAGAGGTCTTTTCCAACTCTAATGATTCTATGATCCAGGTTGTGAAAGTAACCATGAGTCACTCTGCTCTTGCACAACCCTGCTGTTTCTATTAGGACACCTTTAAGTGACAAATTTATTTTCAAAATTCATTTTTAATAATGTTTATTCCAGAAGTCTGGACCTGCAGACATGCAGTGTCTGCTCAGTCTGGCGAGGAACAGCATGCCTGCTGCTGGCTGAATGCATCAGAGGACACAAACTGTGGTCTGACCCTTGCTTATGTATATTGTTAAATATATTGGAATGCGTGAGAAGAATGCAGTGTAACACTGAGTGTGAACTGCTGGAGGTGGGGGATGGCACCTGGGTTGGATTAACCTTTGGTTTAGGTGACACAAGTGGCCTAAGCTTCCACCTTACCAACCACTAACAGGAGCAAAACCAGAGTGCTGCTCCAATTTGCTCTAATTCCTGTCTCAGAAACCTTTTGCTGTTCTTTGTTTCATGCAGGACTACATCCTGGCTCTGTAGAACCAGGGCGATGTTCTACATGGACTTTTCTACTGAATTTTCTGCAAATTCAACGCCTGCATGTTCTGCGTTTGTCTATTCTGTACACTGCATTTTTACTGCCTTTCTTCCTCTCCCTCACAGCCCATAAAGCTGCTGGACGTGCTGAGGGCATGGCCACAGGCCATGGGGGCACGCTGCTGGGTAGCTAAGTATCTGTTGTGTCTGCCTTGGCCTTTCCTAGCCTTCCTTCCTTGGCCTGTCCTGGCCTTCTCCAGCCATTGCTGGCTTTCCTACTCTGACTTCTCTGACTTTGCTTCCCCAGCCAGCTCCAAGTAAGCATGCCTCCTCTGCCCGTAGTACATGAGGACTACCAGCTCCAAGGCTGGCCAGTGATCCTATTCCTCATTATGACCTTACAATATTTAAAGGGAGATTATAAACAGGAGTGAAACCAACTTTTTGCATGGGTTGTTAGTGATAGGACAAGGGGAAACTGTTTTAAACTAAAGGAGGGGAGATTTAGATTAGATATCAGGGGGAAGTTTATTACTCAGATGGTTGCAAGGCTGTGGCACTGCTGCCCAGAGAGCTGTGGATGCCCCATCCCTGGAGGTGCTCAAGGCTGGGTTGGATGGGCCCTGGGCAGCCTGGGCTGGTGGGGGGGCACCCAGCCCACAGCAGGGGATTGGAGCTGGGAGGGCCTTAAGTTCCCATCAAACCCAAACCATTCTGTGATTCTATGACCCTCGCTATACATATTGCGTGGGGTCAAAACCTACTGGCGGCCCTTCAACAGCAGAATTTGCCATTGTATCTCAGAGCTGGAAGAGGATGAGAATTAAGCAGCCCAGTGAGGCAGGGTATAAACGGGTGTCAGCTCCTCTGGTAATTGCAGCCCAGAATGCAGTTAATCTTTCTGAATTAGAGGGCTTAAAGACCTTGCACCTGTTCAGTAAAGAGGCTCTATAAATGCATTTTTGCCTTTATGAATATGTAAATAGATATTTGGAAGTAGTTCCTGCTCCAAATGTTTTCCAATGGAGGCAAGTTAGAAAGCAGCAGGGCAGCAGTGGCACACTCGGTACATTTCAAAGCCAATGCATGGGTTATGCTGTTTGTTTCTCCGACAGTCTGATTTTCGTGGGATAGGCCATGGTGCTTTTGCCTACTGGAGATGTCTCAAATTACAGTTTTCCTTCCTGAGCTGTTTTCCTTTTTTTTTTTTTTTTTTTTTTTTTTTTTTTTTTTTTTTTTTTTTTTAATTTATTTTATTTCTCAGTAGCTTTGAGGGGCCCTCAGAGGGAAGTTTCCAGTTCCCTCTCTTCCTCTCTATGGTGACAGCAGTGCTCTTGGCTGGTTCTGCTCTGATACTCTCATGCATGTCCTGCCCTCCTTGCCCTATTTCAGAGGGCTGCAGCACCAGTCCTATGAGGAAATGTTGAGGGAACTGGGATTGTTTAACTTGGAAAAGAGAAGGCTCCAGGGAGACTTCACTGTGGCCTTCCAATACTTGAAGGGAGCTTATAAACAGGAGGGGGAATGGCTATTTACGAGGGTGGATAGTGATAGGACAAGGGGGAATGGTTTTAAACTGAGACAGGGAGGTTTAGGTCAGATATTAGGAGGAAGTTTTTCACACAGAGGCTGGTGATGCACTGGAACAGGTTGCCCAAGGAGGCTGTGGATGCCCCATCCCTGGAGGCATCCAAGGCCAGGCTGGATGTGGCTCTGGGCAGCCTGGTCTGCTGGTTGGTGACCCTGCACATAGCAGGGGGTTGGAACTGGATGAGCATTGTGGTCCTTTTCAACCCAGGCCATTCTATGATTCCCTAACAACACTACTTGTGGCCATGCAGCTCACTGCTTTGCTTACTGTGCCTATTTGGGTGGGTGTTGTACCTCTTTCTTAGAGCTGCTGGGACATGGAGCTTCTGTGGTGCCTATCAGTGTTGTTTCCCTCCCTCTCCATTGGCTTTCACCTGAAAGAGTAGAGAATTCGTTTTGCCATGTTTTAGAATGTGGTGGAGATTTCCCTGTCTAGAACAGTGAGAAACATAGGCAGAAGTGGAATTACTCCTCCCTGTCTTTGGCAAAGCAATCATTACAATGTGTCTGCAGGCTAAAATTAGGTGTGTTTGCAATGGTTATTTGCCACACAGTAATACCAGCTCTAGGCAAAAGTGGTGAACATAGTGCAGTTTTTTTATCAGCCTCTCATGAGTGGAGCACTGGTCTCCTGGAGGAAAGGCAGTGCATGACGCTGTGCCCAATGCTTGTTGTTTCAGGGTCACACCAGTCATGCTCATACTGCCCTGAGGTTTCACAAAATACCTGAAGTCTGGATTTTAATAGCTTTTGATTACGTGACTTCTTAATCTTGATGCTGATGTTCTAATATCTGTGTTGATCATTCTGTTTTTAGTTCTTGTGGCCTAGAGGAATTCTGGCTGTCTCAGCTGTGCGATGGATCTGGAAAAGGTGAGTTGTGAGTCTCCCATTGTCACAGTCTGGAAGCAAGAGACTTCATGGTAGGTAGGAGGCCAGCTGGAGGTCTGAAAAGTGCTGCTGGTCCCTACCCTGACAATAGGTAACTGTAGTATAACTCAGTGCATGATAAGATAAAATAGATATGCCCAGGCCTTCTTTGTGCCATGACAGTTTTCAGCTGTAAAGCTGACTTCCTAGGATGTCCTTCAGTTTGCAGTACCTTGCTATGAGGCAAAAGCAGAAACAGAACCTACTGTCTAAAAAAGTTAAATATATAAAAATGGTACCAAAATCACAATAAATTGACAACAAATATTCTTCTTGGATAGGCATGGGAAGCATGTATAGCAATGCAATATAGCCTGGTGGTCCCATTTTACAGCAAGGGGAATGTATTTGTTATTTGTAACAGGTTGATCAATGATTAACAGACATTACAATTAATGGTTAATTGATTGTTTTAGACTTGGTTCACACATGGCTGGCAGCAATCAGTAACACTGCATTCACACTGTAGTGTATTTATGGCAGTTATTAATCACACAGTAGTGTTTAAATGTTCCCATTTTATTAGGTGTAACTGAATTTTCAATAGCACGTCAGCAAATGTGAGCTCTGCCTTCACATTAGCAAAAGGAAAGAAATAACAAACCAGGGAATTTGGCCTTGCTTTCTTCAATGTCAGAAAACCATAAGCTGCATAAATTGGAGGCACTGCCAGATTATGAGAGCAATTTTAAGAAAAATGTGCCATTTATGGATGAAGCACACTTAAGGATTTTTATAATTACAAATATTTGTACTGTTAAGTGAATTGCATTAAATTATTTGTTGTTGTTGCTTTATTTCCCTGGAGGACTCTCATGTAGTGCAAGCTTTGTTATACTGATAAATGTGCCTGAAAGCTTTATAATGTAGTGATGCATTGTAATGATAAATAGATCTGGTTAAGTAGTAAAGATCAAATACACAATTAAGCATCTTGCTGAGCAAGGGAAAACAATAGTGAAATCAGTAAAGATGAATACAAACGGTTGTATTGAACCAAGCAAAAAATATTTTCTTGTGTCTACAAAATGAGGAAATCTGGCCGGATCCTTGCATAAACAGATTTATAAAGTGCTGAAATGCATAAATTATCTTTAAATGTTCAGCATCTATAGCCAAGGACAGGGCTTTCTCTGACCACACAGAGTAATAGACATGTGCATAAACAGGGGCAGAGCAGACCGGCGCAGCTCGGAGGAGGGCGCCATGGGCAGAGCTCGCAGGTCTCACGCAGTGGTGAGGCAAACAAAAACCCATTGCACTTGACAGAAATATTAGAGCTGAATATTGGCAGCACCTGCTTCCATTGTCCTGAATTTCCTTCTCTAGAACCTTTCCCAGCAGGGAGGCTGGTTCACATTTGGCAAGGTCACAGAGGCTTCACGCGTCTCATTGCCATTTGCTTTTCCAAACATCAGGAGAAATTGTGACTCAAAAGGAGAATGCTGGAAGGGGGAAATATAGCATGAGGCACTGAGAAGGACTTTCATTTAGAACTCAGCACAGAGTCAGTGTGATCTGCTTGCAGGTTATCCATGTCCTTTCCAACTCTGAAGGGTGTTTAAGTAGATTTCCTTTGCAGGGGTACCCATGGCCAAGTCAGCACAGGAGGAATTTCATAGCTCATTGTACAGATGCTATGGTGAAATAACTCCTGGAGGATTTGGAATTAGGCAGGACAGAGCAGCCAGAAGAAACAGCTAATTCTCCTGGATTGACTTAATGTGAGCTCTTACCCTACACAGTGCTTTGCCCACCTGGAATAGCGTAAGTAGTTTACTTTCCTTTGCAGTATTTGAGTATTAGCAAGGCTCAGGGGAAAGATCAAATCCTGCTTCATGGATGCCAACAGCCAAACCCTAAGTTGTGTGCACACTGGCCAACTGTTGTGTAAACCCCACCGGTGCTTACCGAGCCCTGCTATCCCACCAGCACCATCCTAGGAGACAAAACCTATCCACTCATGGCAGGAATTGCTGAAAACATGTTTGCCAAGGATGTACAATGCTATATGTCCCAGACAGCAAACCTGTTATTTCTCATTACCATGCATTGCTAACTATCCAAAGTTTTGCACAGCCTCCAAGTTGTTATTTAATGAGAAGCATTATTTAATGAGGAGCAGGGGAGTAGTAAATACACCCAACTTCTGGAGTTTAAGGGGAAAAGGAATGGCCAGAGCAGGCGGTGTGCTCCCTGCATCTGGCTTCTTGCACCTTCAGCTGCAGGTGTTGTTCATCACAAAGAGCCCTGCAAGAGTTTGCAGGGATATGCACTACCAGGAGCTTTGTGTCACTCCACAGTAACACCTTGCTGCCACTCATGCATTCAACAGACTCATAGAATTGCTTGAGTTGGAATGGAGCCATAGAGGCCGTCCAGTCCAACTCCCCTGCAACAAACAGGGGCACCTACATCTCCTCAGGTGCTCAGAGTCTTGTCCAGCCTGACCTTGAGTGTCTCCAGGGATGGGGTTCCATCTACAGATCTGGCTGTGGTCTTCAACGTGTTCCTGCAGTCCAGGATTGTGGTGTTTGGCATCAATTTGGAAGAGAGAGGTCCAGCCCTGTAGCTACCAGTTTTGGCTTAACCATGTCAAGCTTGTTCATCCCTCCACCACAAATGTAGTTTATTCCTCCTTGTGAAAAATGTTTCTGCCCAGGCTGGAGAGGACATGGGAGATGTCTGGAGTGATTGCAGAGTGGAGGGGATGACCCTGTTTGATGGAAAGTGGCCACCAAAGGATTTTGCGCCTGTCAGTTTGTGCCGTTTCTTGGTCAGGGAATTTGCAGCCCAAAGGTTGTTTTGGATGCCTGCCTGCTCCCAGAAGCTCTGCATGCTCAGAACAATTTCAACTCTGTGTTAAGACAATAATTGTAATCAAATCTCACGCTCTGCTGCCTCAGCCAGTCCCCTCCATGGAGCAGATGGGAAGGGGGCTCAAGCCAGCAAGGGCTTTCCCTCCTACCCAAGCACACAACTGGCCCAATATGTGCTGAGAGTACTTCTTTGTCTTTCCTATTGGCTTCTCTGTGCTTCTTCCCAGGTGTCAGTGACAGGCTGCAGCTGGAAAATGTTGGGCAGGGGGTTGAAGTGTGGGCAGGGAGAAGATTTTTTTTTCTCTGCTGCCTTCTGCCTTCCGTTGGTCACACATCTATGCTGCAGAGAAAGTTTGGCTGAGAGCAGACACAGACATTTTTTGCTATCTGTTGATCTGCAGGATCAGATCTGAGCCCTGCTTGCGGGGTAAGTTGGTTACACTGGGTGATCCTACATCCTGTAGGACCCACATGAGGTGGTAGAAGAGCAGCTACCAAATTGCAAGCCTGTAATATGACAGGTGTGGCTGTGAACGTGTGTGGAAGTTGCTGCTGGTTTTGATGGTGTTGACAGTGGTGTGCTGGAGTCACTAATTGCCTCGTACAGCAATTAGTGCACAGGCACAGGGCAGACACTGCTCGTGAGTGCACCATTTTGGAAGGCCATCCCTGAGCACATGCATCGTTCCAGCAATCTGGGGTTGAGGCAAGACCTGGTTTTGTTGGATGGTCCCTTGGTGCCTCCTTGTGTCATCTCCTTGCATCACCTCTATCAAGAAAGCAGAATGGCACCTACTGGACTCATGCATCCCATTGAAACACTCTCTTGAAGGCAAGTCCCAGGGATTTGATGTTTTATTTTATTTTCAGCAATGGCTGATAATGCCTTGTTAGTATAGTAGTTCTTCTATATTTTCTTCTATGTTTTCTTCCCATTTTGGCTTATTAGAACAGGAAATGACATTGTTCAGACTGAATATTAGGAAAAAAAAATGTGGAAAAAGAAGTTGTAACGTAATGGAACAGATTGCCCAGGGAACAGACTGCTCAGGAGGTGGAATCACTGTCCCGGGAGGTGGATTTGTGGAGATATGGTGCTGAGGGTCATGGTTAGGGCGCATGGAGGGGATGGGATGGGATTGGACTAGATGATCTTAGACGTCTTTTTCAACTTTAATGATTCTATCATTCTGTGAAATGTATTCTGGATTAGCTGTCGAGTGTTTTAATTTTCACTTCTCTCTCATGCTGCATTCTTACTATTCTATCCCCCCACCCCCTTTTTTTTTTTTTTTTTTATAAGGACACTGAGGCTGATTGTGGCTTTTACATTGCCTGCAGAATTTGTTTCTGAATCTGGTTGGAACTGGGTGACTGAGATTAATGAGATATTTGTTCTCTTTAAGGTGATGGCAATGTTTATTGCTAAAGTATAAGAGAAAACAAGCTATGTGCAGACTTTTTCCAGATTTAGGGACCTTCAGGATTGAAATCAGTCCCTCCAATATTACGATGTTGCCTTCAGTCTGGATCCTTTTCATATTCACATGACTGAGTGATTTGCCAAAGCACCTCAGGGGGGTGTTTGAGAAATCTGCTGTGCTTGCTGGAAGGGGGCAGGCAGCACCCACATGACTGCAGAGCACTGCACTTATCTGTGAATCAAAGGCCTTGGCTTGGCAGAGCATCTGCAGAGCTTGCAGGGCCCTCAGCTTTGAGCTCCCTTTGTACAGAACCAAGCCATGAAAATGAGCTCTTTACTCCCACTTCTTTTGATGTTGCTGGGCTATCCACCACCATGCCATCTCTGCTCTTAAATCCTCGTTTTTCTCTTCCATATCCTCCTCCTCCTTTTCCACAGACCCACAGACTTCCCCCACACATTTTGGGTGCTGGCATGATGGTGCAAGGAGAGGGCTGCTGCTGCTGCTGCTGCTGGAGCTGTTGGCTTCAAGGAGATCAGCAATTTCTTGTGCTTTTCTTAAAAGGCATGCAGCAATCTCACATCCTCTCTCACAGAAGCAGCTGTCTTGATGAATATTTGCCCAAATCATTACGCTATCTAGCAGTTAGCCTGCAAAAAGGCCCAGCACCATTTGTATGGTAATGGAAGGCTTTCTCAGAAATGTTTTGGAAGCAATCAGCTAAGCTAATAGGATTTTATGTAAACCAATCTCTTTCTTTAGATCAGGATTTTTTTTTTTTTCCTGGAGAGGAGGGTAAGGGCTTTTTTAATAAATGCAAATTGATATTCCAATGAAAATGGAAATGAGAGAAGTTCATTGCCAGGGTAAAAAGCTGCGACTTTGCTCCTGCAGTAGCCTGGCTCATGATGCTCTACACATCCCCCCACAGCCGCGACACATTGCTCAGGTGCTGAGGCGATGAGCCTTCCTCCCTCTTGGCCCATGCAGACAGACATGGGCCAGGCTAGGCTACTCTTCAGCCACCAAAGCAGGGTTCTTCCAGTCCTGGACCTCTGCAGGGAGTCACAGCAGTTGGTCCCAGTGAAGATGAATGGCGTGGGTTCATTGATTGATTACTCATTTCTATTGTGAATCAGCATCTCTGGTACAGTGTAACATGAATGTCCTGTGCCTCTCCAGCTGAGAAGGGGATGAGAAACACTCAGAAAGCTGACTAATGTTGTGCGTTCTGCTCTCCACTTCTAAGATAAGTGCTCTGCTCTGGGAATTTGCTTACTGCTGAAATCACCTGCTGCAAAGGGCTTCTGCTGCAAACCTTCAGCGCTTCCCCACTGAGCTGAGGCAACTTTCCTGGCCCTGGTCCCGATGGCCTCACTGCAAATGGGGCCTGGCCTGTGTGAGCATGGGCGGCTGCAGTCAGACTGCTAGCTGGGTTATTTTTCATATGGAAAGAATACAATAATCCAAATACAGTAATAAACATAATAATAAAACCCCTCCCACATGGTGGTGCTCCTGGAAGCACTCTGTGAAGAAGTGCAGGCCGGCGAGGGCTGGGCATCCCAAAGAGTTTTAGGGGAGAGGCTGTGAGGCTGATGCTGATTTGGGCAGCAGGGTTTGGAGCTTCTCTGCCTTCTGTAGCGTGGGGCAGCTACTGCTGGTGGCAGAGAGGTGCAATGTGTCCCTGAGGCCTCAGAGTGTTGCAGCCTGGCCAGGACAAGCACTAGGCCAGGAGTAGCCATGATGGGGTCATACATCCATAAAAGTTGTTGTATTGTTTGAACTTGTGAGCAGTGTAAATGTTTCTCTAACAAAAAATCTGCAGGAGGTTTGGCAGCAAATTCTTGTTTTCATTGTTTGCTGTTAAGTTGTACCAGCAAGGCTGCAAAGAGGAAAGGTAACCTTGTCAATGGAGCATGCAGTCCCTTGGAAAGTCCCTTCTGAATGTTGTGGATGGGAAGTGGAGAGCTGAAGTGGTTTCCTACCAAGCTGAATGTGATTTTGTGCTATGCTGTGTTGTAAGGCAGCAGCCATGGAACGTGGAAGATGTCTGCTTTCAAGAGGGCTGTGCTTTGGCACGACAGAGGTGGCTAAGGAGATCAAGCCATGGTCAGTTCTGTGTCACACCAGTGCTGATCTGGAGGTACAGCGCTGACTGACAAGTGTCCTCATAACAGAACTCATGCCCTGCATGCTCTTTGCTGGATGCTCTGTGAATTAATAATGAATTGTGTCTGGAGTGGGGAACTGAGGTTCATTTGGACTCCTGCTGCCCCTGGACTTCTCCAGGGGAGCATTTGTCCGTGGTGCACTGGCTTGGTTGTCAAAACTGGTTTGAGAAACACCTTCTTACTCCAGCACTATCTTGTGAGCTTTGATTTATGCCAAGACAGCTGTCAGTGGTGCCTTGTTGTAACTGTATTGCCGAAGTGACTTGGGGTAAAAATTCCTTGAAACAGTAATTTTTTGGGGGTGTTATTTTTAGCATTAGGCCTTCCTGTACATTTAATGCTCAGGGTTTATTCTAACAGCACAGTCCAGATTTGGATCTAGGAGAGTCAAAACTAGCTTATTTAATATGCTAGTTACTCACATTATTCAAATGTGTTTTCAGATTTGAAACTACATTTAATTGTATGAACAGCACTGGAAGAAAGAATATGTTTTCACTGTATGATCTTTTTCTAACCTTCCTAATATGAAGGCTGTCCCGAAAGAGCAGGAGGAGAGCAGGGCAATTTGTTTTTCCCATTCCTAGTGAGATGCTTTCCATATACGTTTCTGCACTTCCAGGTAACACAAATAACACCCGATTATTAAACTGGATATTTAGACTGTTACATGGTTTAAATACTTAGTGTGTTTGTCTGGACAACATTAAGTTTATATGAATAAAAATTCTAAGAAATCCTTCTTGAACCACGAAATCGAGTAACTTGTTTGCCCAATATCTCAATGCAGCCCTGGAGATATCATTAGAGAGGTCTTGGGAAGTTTGTTTAAACAATTTGGTCTCTGGCAGATCTATTATCACAATATTCAATAAAAATACTACTGAAGTTTCAAACTGCATCAGATTTTATATCTTCCTAGAGAGAAATTACAATGAACAGAGTATATCCAGAAACCAATCCTGTTACTGACAGGTAATGTTAAAAACAGCCTTAAAATTTAAGTTGATCAGAAGTAGTCAGTTGAAAATGTCTTTGATGGAAAATGCAGTTTCTGCAAAAAATAATACTCAACTTTGATTGGTAAAATTGAAACAAAACCTTTCACTGCAGTTTGGATCTGGCAGAATGAAAAAAAAAAAATCTCTCTTAAAAATGAATCCAAAATCTTTCAGGAGAAAATTCCTCCAGTTTTGTGCTTCTGTTGGCTTCTGTAAACTGTGGATCAGTGCCTCCACTAAATGGGATATGCCAGCAAGGTGGATGGACATCCATTTTCAGGAAGGAACATGAAAGACACATCTGGAAACTGTGAGTTTTGCAATGCTGAATGTCTTTAAAGGTAAACTTACTTCATTTCTTTCAGGTATGACATAGTTGGCATGCAGTAGATGCCTTGCCTGGTGTTTGTCACTCCTGGTGGTGTGTGTTGATGTGTTTTTGTCTCATGTATAGGTTGCAGGAGAATCTCATGCACGATGCAGCTGAGGTGCTGCACATCCCTGGTTTTCTCTGCTGGCCATGTTCTTCATGTGGGCTGTGCAACAGATGCAGATGATAGAGAAGATGGAGGAATAACTTTAGGATATTCGTATGGGTGTCCTGCAGCCATTAAGCACAAGGAGAGATGACTTTCATCAAGAGAGGTAGCCAAACTAATCAAGGAGATACTGTGTCACCCTGGTGATTCAAGGGGAAAAAGAATAATCTTGACTTTCTATAGAAGTTTAAATGAAAACTTAAAGGTGCCAGCCATTTCTACAGGGTGGAGAGGCTGCTCTTTAATGAAGGAATGACACAAATCCTTTTGCTAACCACAGCACAAGATTCTCTGTTTTGTTATCTTCATGGAATATTAAAGCAATTTAATACGTTGAAACAATATTGCAAAGCTTACAGTTGTAAAGTCTTTGAATCTAATTATGCCCTACCTATCTTTCTTCTACCAAAGTCTAAAGTTGCTCACAGCTCAACAGCTCTAGTTCCTAGCCACCAACTTCCTCCTACCATCAACGGAGATAAAAGCATGTCATCTCACAGCACTTTGTTCTATTCTTAGAGGGTTCCTAACAAGTGTCCTATTTGACCAGACACCTTCATTACCAATGTTGGTTTCAGGTGAGGTGAAGCCATTCTGTTCCATGGCTGTCTTTTTACCTCAACTACAGCTAATCAGAAGAGGATCAAACAGATCTCTTAAAATGCCCATACAGAAATTACTCAGTAAACTGAAACATTTTGTAACACTTTCTTGCCTTTTTCTCTCCTGAAGCAATGATTATCATCTCTTAATTGAGTTGTCACAGATTCCAAGGTGTGTTGGTAACAGCTTTACAGGTTGTCATTTATGCACTAATCATGTCTCAATAACTTAAAATGTTTTGGAGTCCATCCACTTTGGCTTTTCTCTAGATTTTTCATGGCATCGAAAAATGCAGTTGGACATTTATCCTACTCACTGGAGTCCTCAATTTTATTTCCATCTGGAATTGCACACCAGTATTTGTGGGGCAGTTAACTTGGCTGAGGAAAGTGGTACGTAATTGGTCCTTTGAACTTGGTATCTACTTAATAGATAAGTTCCATTTGATCACACTTTCTAAATCTCTATTCTTTTGGGTTACTTTTTTCTTTTAGGAACTCCACATTTTACTTAAACAGTTATTTACAATATTTATTATGCACATGGGTCTTATTCTGCCAGTCTCAAAGTGCTTCTCAAAAAGCAAGCAGATATAATTCAATAGCACAGTAGACAGTGACTTGATCCTGATGCCAGAAATCAGTGAATTATGTTGGACATCTGCCACATGGATGGTTGTTATCCAGTCTGCAAGGGTCACCACAAATGCCTTTCAGAATTCTGTGTTTCTTGCAGGATTGTCCAACTGGCTAGGAAGAGTAGATGTATTTAGGGCGATTTCAGACTGGTTGATAAGGATTGGGCTGGAAACTCCCCAGTGGGTCCTTATTTCCATTACGTCTCCCATGTGACTGGATCTGCTCAGAAGTTTTTAGGATGCTCCAGATGATGATGTTTCATGAATCAGCACCAGGAGAAAGAGCCCACCCTTGTCTGCTCTGCAGGACACAAAGACCACCAGGATATGAAACAACACTTCCTCTATCTTTCCTCCAAGCCACTACATCAGAAATATTAATGAAGGTAAGCATTAAGTGCCAGTACACGTGTAGCTTTCCCACAAGTGCTTTATTCTTTTAACGTCTTTTATTTTACTGATATTGATAGCAGTGCTTCCAGGCAGTGGGACTGGGGATTTTTTTTAGTGTCTCTAATTGAACTAAGACTAGTATGCAGATTGCTGGTAAAATAAGCTCCCTGTAAGTGGGTAAAACTGTGATGTATGCCTACTCTCAAGTGCTTTTATGGCCATTAACACCAGAGGCTATGAGTAATTACTATTTTAACCACAGGTCAGAACTCAGAACTCCTGGTGCTCAGGAGCTGTAGGCAGCAGGGGCAGATACTTCAGTCCAGACTGTCTCTTCATGTTGCTCAAATGTGTGTCTACTTAAAGAGCAGAAAAAGAAAAGGGCCTGATGCAAGTTGACTGTTCTACGTATCCTGTAGTGTCAAAACTCCACAGTTTTATCTCCTTCCTAAACCTAACTCTCAAAGTCTTATCTCCTTCCTAAAGGCACAGAGAACAGAGAACTTATGGGATATCTCTGCATTGGATCAATAGGTTTCTCAGGGGTACTGGGCTATAGAGGCACAGAGTGTCTCTCACTGTCTGTGAGCTTAGATGCTGCTAAATTGTAGAAATGGACCCAAAGTGGCTGACAAACTAATAACTGCTGATCCTACAGCACCTTTGGGTGTCAGAATTGCTGCTCCCCAAATGACTGTAAATGACTTTCTGCAGGGTCATGTAGAATTGCCTATTGCTAAGTAGAAATGTGAATTCTGTTTTCTCAAGTCATCAGTATCACTGGAACCCCAGGACTGTTTGACTTCACTCAGTACACATAACACATTAGGCCATGATCTATATTAGGCCCCAGGGAATGGCAGGAGAGCACCGTATTGGCAGGTGCATTGTCACAGTCCATGAGAGCTAAGTCAAATTTGGGAGGCTTTATAGAAAATGTGTCTACTGTGGCTTTTTTTTGCCTTTGATGCATTCATCCACCCCATCTGTTCTTTCCCTGAGGAAGAAACTTGCATGAATCATCTGATGACCATTTTTGCAAGAATCATTGGTGAGGCTGATACTCCAGTTTGCTGAGCAGTGCTGGTGCTGCAGGGATATATCATTTCAGAGTGCTGTCAGTGTATCATACGGCCACAGCTCTCTCTGCTGACAGGGAGTTATAGGAGTAATGAAACACTATAACGTTTCCATGCACTTCCAGACTGACTCAGAAACCATAAACACTAAAATCCACCCTTTGTGCTATTGACATGTAAAGTGCAATCACCCCTCCAGCTTAAATGGAAGCCTACATTTCAGAGTGGTTACTCAAACAGGTCTTCAGAGGCAGAGTGTATTGAGGAGTCAGAAGTAGAAGTGGTCTGAAGTTTTGTAAACTGTCCACAGAGGTCCCTTATGTGTGGAATTGTCCCTTCTGCAGCCTGCTGTGCTCAACAAGAGCAGCTCCAGCTGGCCAGCAGGTGTGTGGCAGCGGTGACCTGGTTTGGGAGTGACCTCTGCTGACCCCCTTGGTGTGCCAAGATAAAGATGGGCATATGTTCCAATGCACACTTGTGTACTGAAAGGTCATCTTCCAAGTGGGTCCTGGAGACAAGCTGTGCTCCTATGGTAAAAATGTCTTAAGATAACCCAGGAAAAGGGAAAACTGTTGCTTGAACACTTTTTTGCATGGACGTTGTTAAATAAAGGTGCTGAAATATCAGGGGTAGTTCTGTGGTGTTTCCTTCTTAGCTTAGTCATTAATATTCTCAGCTTTTATCATTTGCCCAGAGAAGTGGTGGAGTCGCTGTCCCTGGAGGTGTTCCAGACCTGTGAAGATGTGGCACTGAGGGACATGGTTAGTGGCATGGTGGGGGTGGGTTGGTGGTTGGACTGGATGATCTTAGAGCTCTTTTCCAACCTTAATGATTCTGTGATTGTATAATAAGAATTTGGGTGCTAAGGATGGCAAATGAAGGATAGAGCTGCAGGTCCCATACTGATGATAGCCCAGGGTAAGCCAAGAGTTAAGTCTTGTGTTGTGCAGCCCGGCTTGAGGCAGTGTTGGGCTGTAGGCACCAAGATGCTGGTCCTTAGAGACTGTTAAAAAGTCCTGGGTGCTGTAGTAGAAGTGAGAATGTCTGTCTGTAGATCTCTCTGTGATGCTTTGCAGTTCAGTTTTTGGTAATTAGTTTTGGCTTTTTGTAGCACTTTTTAAGTTGAAGAGCGTGGGGACTGGGACTCCTAAAATCCAGATACAGAAAGATTCTGGATATGCTTTTCCTATTTAATTATCCAATTTTGTTAGTTTTCTCTAACAGTGAAAGCTGAATGCCTTACCAGGAGTTAACTGCCTAAATATCCATCAGATTGAGATCCAAGTCATCTGAAGAGGAAAACTTTCCTACCTGACTTATGTGTCATTGAAAGTGTTAACTTCTGTCTGTAGCAATAACATGTCCTATGGGCACTTGAAAATTCTACATGGAAGTGATCTTTTATTGTATCTGTCCCTATTTCCATGTACCTGAGAGACACTGTATGATGCCTTACTGCAGCTAGGAAAAAGAATGCTGTATGATTACAAAGCCAGCTGAACAGTCTTTTCTGTTCACTCTTTGAAAGTGGGACCATCATTTCAGTGCTGACATTCACTCTCGCTTATCACATTTCCATCAATAAACCTCTCAGTCAATTTGTTATCTGCAGCACATAAAACACAGCTCTCTGCCTCACCTTTCCTGTGTGAGAAATCTGTGAGCGTGAGTGAACAAAAGCACTCTGCCAAGGCATCACTGAAAAGAATTTATGGGCTGCCTGCATATTCATTTAGTTACTCACACAACCTTAAACAAACATGTTTGTCTGTATCTGTTCTGCTTTTTGTGCTTGCAGAGTTGAGGCTCTGTACACACGTTTGCTGTGATGCATCAGTGTAGGGTGCAGAGCATCCTGTAGTTCTCTTCTATGGGAACAGTGCCTGCCCCAGTTCTAGGGGTTCAGGGTACATTGCTGGCCTCAGTGTACATTTCCTACTACCCAATCTGGAGGAAAATTGCTCTGACAGTTAATTTTTCCCATGGTCATTTTTTCCTACCAGATCTAGTCATCCCAAAATAGTACTGTTTTCAAGCCTCTGCACTTGCATTACCTGTGTAGAGTCAATGGGGAGCAGGGGAAATCCACCTTCTTATCCTCCCTCTCCCCTGGTAGAAGGAGGATGTGTGTGGGCTGGGAAATAGGACAGGGTAACTGTGTTGTCTCTTGTGCCTTGGTGGCTCCTTTTGGACTTTTCTGCTGCTTGCAATGCCAGAGGGGAAATGGAGGTCTGCTGTGGAGCAAGAAGAGGCACTGCTGGCCAATGCATCCTCTTGTCAGCCATCAGGCCTGTTGCAAAAAGTGTGAAGGATATTTCTGAGACGTGTGATTCTCTGTCAGTGGAACAACTGAGTATGTTATTCTTGTGGTATAAATTAAAGCTGCACTTTGTGGCTTTAACTTGTAGCAAAGCCAGGCAGAGAGGTTTAAGTGCTCAGATCAGTCATGTTGTAAAACCTCAGAACTGAGTCAAATGGCCACCTCGGTTTAAGCTCTGGAGGTTGAGCAGGAATGGTCATCATCTGTGGTCTGTCTTTGCTGGCCCCAGCATTTCATTCATGTGCTTTGAACACATCAATGCATGACAATCCCACCACCACCAGATAGCTCTAATGCTTGTTTGGCCCAAAGTGCAGTGCTGTGTTGAACTGAGACACAGCCAGGAAAAGCAGTAGGAAGCACATGCACGCTGACGTATTGAGTGTGCTTTTAAGTTTTAGGATTGTTTCCCTCTTGGCTTCCACGCTTCTAGCTGCAGTGAAGAACTACAGTCTTATTTTCTGGAAGTCCATTTGGCTTTCACATCTGCAGACTCATCTCTGGTCTCGAGTACTTGGTGCGAAGGTACTTGCAAGTGCTCCTGAATGCCTTGTGAGGGCAATGTGAATGGCCCTCTTCTGGTTGTTTTACAGATATGCGTTATGCTCTCAGAAGCACAAAGTAGAACGGGGAAAAGTCCAAGGAGTGGAAAGAGCTATGGATGGATGAGGTCCTTTGGAGGAGGCCATCTCCAGGGTTTGGGCTTCTTGGCTGAGGGTGAGGATCTCAGCCCATTGAGACTCCACACAAAGCAAGAACACCAAACCAGTCTGAGGTACTGTACTGAGGTACATTTTCCCCAGAAAATAACTGATGTCATGCACCTTCTTGGCACGAGCTGTAGGGGTACCCTCAGGGCTGTGAGAAATCACCAGAAGGCCAGCCCATGGGGACAGCTCTGGGCCAAGATGCAGCCTCCTGCTCAAATTATTGCTAAATGCTTGTTGCCAAAAGCTTGGGAGTTAGGCCAAGAGTTACATCCTCTCCTTCCTTCTGCAAGTCATAAGACACCAGCCTTAGGATTGACCTTTGCTCTGATGAACGCTCAGGCCCCAACATTTGGGTTTACCTGGCAGCAAGTCCCAGTGATGCAAGCAAAAACTGTGAGGGATGTGACATTTGTTTGGATTGCCTTGGTTTGTGTCATTTTTCTTCTGTATATTGAGTTATACACCCTAGTATTGTTCCTGCCCTAGAACAGTCACACCCTGCTAGCATTTTTGTGGCCTGCAGATCTGTTTCCTTGATTCTTGCTCATATATGGTCATGAGACTGAGCAGCGACAGCTGGGGTTTGAGCAAAGCAAAGGAGTGATTTTCTGTATGCGCAGGAAGGTACCTTCAGAGGAGTTTCAATTTCACAAAGTGCTGACCTCCAAAGCACGTCTGAGATGAGGTCGGAGTGGACTGCTCAAACCAGAGGCGTCCAAAATCACCAATCACTTGGAAAGCTGGCGCTGAGGCCATCAGCTATAAACCACCGCTCGCATAAATGCTGCAGATAATTATTACCTGCATAAAATATGATTTGTGAGTTTGCTTTAATCATTATGCAAATGAAAGCTAAGCCTTCACTTATGGTGTGATAGACTCGGTGTCATTTATCCCTCATAACAGAACTGATCCATTAAAGTTTCCTGGCGTTTTGCAATTGGTAAAGCCTGATTTTGCCTCTGTGATGAAACAAGTCATGGAGTAAATGCAATGTTTCTTGGTGTGCGTGATAGTGCTGGTGCAGTGTTTGTGCTTTTGAAGTTCTTTTAATTGAAGAGAAGTGAAACTCAGCCCACAGGAGCTGAGGGGAAGCATAATGGTGGCTACAGCTCCACAGGGGGAGCTCTGCTCTCTGGTGACAGCGACCAGGCCCAAGGGAATGGCATGGAGCTGCATCAGGGGAGGGGTAGCTGGAGGTTAGGGAAAGGATCTGCACCAGAGAGTGGTGGTCATGGAACGGGCTGCCCAGGGCAATGAGCACAGTCCTGAGCTGCCAGAGATCAAGGAGCGTTTGGACAGCGCTGTCAGACATATGGTCTGATTTTTAGATGGTCCTGTGTGCAGCCAGGAGTTGGACTCAATGGTATGGTTCCCTTCCAATTTGAGACATTCTATGATTCTATCTGCTCTGTGATTCAGAGTGCTGTTAACCTGCAGCACTGTGGAGGAGAGTACACCATCTGCAAACAAAAGTACCCCCAGGTACCATCTGCTGCCACTCTGTAAGCAGCAAGCTTAGTGTCCTCTGGGATTCTTCTTGCTGGTCGCTGCATGCACAGCGCTGGAGAAATCAGAAGGAACATCTGTCAGACACTCTGCTCTATGGATTACAGTATGCAAAGGAAGGCTATGAGAAAGAAGGAGGCAGGCTCTTTAGCAGAGTCTGTTGTGACAGGACAAGGGGTAATGGTTTCAAACTAAAAGAGGTTTAGGTTGTATATAAAGATAAAAGCTTTTTTATGATAAGGGTATTGAGGCACTGGCACAGGTTGCCCAGAGAGGTGGTGGATGTCCCATCCCTGGAGACACTCAACGTCAAGCTGGAGGGGCTCTGAGCACCTGATGGAACTGTAGGTGTCTTTGCTTATTGCTGGGGGATTGGACCAGGTGGCCTTTACTGGTTCCTTCCAACTCAAACGGTTCTATGATTCGGTGTCACATCACTGAACATACATCACACACCTCATGTGGATTTCTTAGAGAAAAGCTTGATTTCCCAGTGGGAAGGGTGGGGCCTTCAAGGCATACAGTGTGTGTGTGCTTTCATCACAGGGCAGATTTTCCCTTCCTGTCCATCCATTGTTCATCTCTTGGAACAGCATCCCATCCTTCTGAATACACACTTGGATGCCCACTCTGACCACATACATCTGAGAGCCCAAGAAGCATAAGATCACCCAAGGGAGGTGCAGGTGCTGTAGTAGTATTCATTATTTGTACTGGAAATTACCATTCCCAACCGCAAGTTGGTGCAGCTCTGCTCTGCCAGCATTTGCAACACTCCAGTCGATTCACTGGTGCTGTTTGTTTGAACGAGGAGCTCTTTTGTAGCTCTATCAAAGTTTCGCTGACATAGCCTGCAGCTATGAACAAATGTTGTGTGGCTGCAAGCTGGAGCATCGAAGAGGCAGGAAGCGTGTTCAATATTGATAAAGAGCAGAACAGGGGCTTGTTTAAATTGTGCACAGACAACTTTTCCATAATTAAGGGAGCAACAGACACGGTCTCTTGCCTACAAATGAAATGACTAACAAAAGCAGGAGACGCAGATGATGTGTAGCATCATGAAGGGGATGGGAGATAGACTCCTGAGCACGGGCTCTGCGTGCCACTCATCCCCACATCCTGCTGGCAGCTCGGAAGTGGAAGTCTCGTGCAAAGTCCTCAGTCATTAAGCAGTAAATGCCTTGAGCACTAATTGTATGTGCCCTTGTATGGGGCCCTGCACAGCCCTGAGGGCTATTGTTTGTGCTGGGATGATTCAGCCTGCAGTTGGTGCAGGTGGAGTAAGGCACCACATCAGCCTTTGTACATGTCCTGTGTTTCTTCCTGGGAAATATGTGATGCTGTGAATTAGTACTTAATAAGCATTATGGGTAGTGAAAAATGGGGCCAGGGAACTGTTGGGACAGGTAGCTTGTTGCTTGCTGGGTGGCATTTACTTGGTGTATTTCTGTGTGCCCAAAGCACGTAGGTCTCTATCACAGCGTTAGGAATGTGCCTGCTTGCTATCGGGCTCCTCCAGATTCCACTTAGAAACAGGAAGCTGTTACTTTCTTCTTTCTAAGTTTTGGGTGCTTTTCACCAAGCAGAAACTTCAAAAAATTCTTGCACAACGTAAACGCTTCTTGCTACACCGGATCTCTTGAAGCTGTGATCCCACTGTACAGACCATATACAGACCATACGGATACATTTCTTACCCTCAAGTTCCCCTAAAGTTGTGGGGTTTTGTTTCCATGTTCTTCTGGTCTCAGGGGATTTGAGCACATGGATCTGCTCAGAGGATGGGGCCAACCTTCTCTCCATGTAGATCTCATCTCTTAAAATGGGCACACGCGCCCAGGTCTGTGCCAAGGTTGTAATTTAGCAGCTGGCATCTTTAAATGCTTGCAAGTGGGATCAATTTTTTTAAGATCATTTATGTTTAATTATTCTTTTCAGCAAACTCTCTCATGTTTTATTGCTAGCAAGTTTCTAAAGAACATTTTTAAGCTTGAACAAAAAAGCATGATGTCATCCAGCAAAAAAGAGCTTAGAACGATTAATCAGTAGACTTCTCCAATGCTTGGAGCTCTTCGACATGCTTAGGGTTGGATTAAGGGAATTATTTCAAGGAAGCATCAGTTTGTATTGCTTGACCCTGCCCTGAAAGAAAAGGGGTCTAGGTGGTGATGAGTTTGGCTCTGGCCAGAAGCTCAGGTTGCCACATGTCTCTGGGTACAAGGCATGAGTTGCTTTTCTCTTGTCCTGGAAGAAGTGCATTCTACAGGATTGCTGTTGTATGTGGAGAAGGCAAACCACAGGCTTGCAGAGATTGTTGGCACCCCTTTAATTCCTCATTTCGTAATTAACATCTAATTGTTGTTGCTCGATATGGTCACCTTTTCTGAACTCTCCATTTACCTGGTGTACAGAGAGAAAGACATTAAAGACCCAGCTGATTTCAACTGCCTGATAGAAGCCATTCCTTTCCATTTTTTGAGGTTTTTCAGGTTGGAGGTCTCTAGTCCCACCTCCTGCTCAAAGCAAGGTCAGCTCCGAGATCAGAGCATATGTGCTATGTTAAAGAATGTGTTTTTGTCACAAATGTTTTCTTTCATCCTGACACAAACCTGTTCGTTTTTTTCATGCCTCCCCATGCACTCCCATATACAGGAATGGAAAGATAGAGCAAGCTCCTTGTTTTCATTGTACCATCCCCATAGATCGTGCATTACGGCATTTTGCTTATGAATGACTGGTTATCAATGGGCTCAGTTGCAACAGGCATGACTGTATCAGCCTCCATGCATTGAGACATGAAAAATGACGGATGCCAACCCCTCCTTCACCATTCAAAATGTGAAGGAAGATGATGCTGGTAATTAATAATAATGGGTGTTTGCTGTCTGAAGGAGGAAGTTTGTAATTCATTGCTGTTGCTGACATGATGCCTCTGTAAACCTCAAGCCATGATTTATCTCAGCCATTTAATATCTGTGTGAAGGGACAGAATGGCATATTCAGGATGAGCCATTATGATCTGTCGCTTCAGAAATACAGAGCATTTTATAACACTGCGTGAATGTTTTTTACTTCAAATGAAGGAAATTAATGACTAAGTTCTGCACAGAAATAATGTTGCATGCCTGATGTGGAACACTGAAGGACAGTGCTGCATGAAAGCTAAAACTCTCTTTCTGTTTCAGCATGGTATCTGTTTTCTCTTAATCACAGGAATGAAGGACTAGAGTTTCAGCCTTAACTGTTAATTTCCTGTCTATTGTCTATTCAAACAAGATCCTGCTGTATCTGTTATAATAAACACATTTAGAGACAGGGCTGAAACCCGGGCCTGTCCTCTACCCTTTTCCAAGGGCAGCTAAGACCTGCAATCTGAGCCACTCTTTCCACACAGTGCTCTGAAAGAAAGAGAGGAAATATATTTTAAACAAATGAGGGCTGAAACACTGATGAAAGGGCAATAATACCGAGCTGAAAGGCCAGGGATCAGGCTTTGGCATAATGTCAGGAATGGTTGGTGGAAATGCAGGTGGGAGAAAGGTGCCCACCTGCAAAGAGGTTGTGGAAGGAAGCAATGAGCTAGCCCAGCCCTCTGCCTTTACCCCACATTAATAGCAGCAGTTAGTAGTAGAGAAAGAGAGGATTATTTAGGTCAAGTTGTTAAAATTAAACAAGAATAAATTGAGAGTGAAACCTATTGTTTGTTTCTCATGAGAACTTCTGCCTTGTGGTTAGTAGATATTTTAGAAGACTTTATTTTAAAACAGCACTGGTTTTTGGTCTGTCACAGCTACCTTTACTCTCGTGAAGCATGGAAAGCTTCTGGGGGGGGACCATTACTTGTAAAAGAGCTAAGTGAATGTACACAGCTTGATGTGATTCCCTTCCACCCCTTTTATAAGCTTACAATTCTGGAAAAAGGAGCAGTGATCTTATAGGAATCCAAAACTAGTTCTTGAATTGTTCATATGATCTTATTCAGTGCACTGTGGTGATTTCTGATGCTTCAAACTCCTGGATACCTTGTGATGCCGGTATTATTTCTATGCAAATTCCAGCCATTAGTTGGTTTTATCAGTAAGGTTCAAATTGAATCACGTCTCTCCTGCAAATTAATGCAGACTTGACAAGTGGAAGCCTCTTCAACCAAAGGCTGTTGGATGTGATTTTAGAATAAAAACATATATACACACTATCTCAAGCTTTAGAAGTTGCTATCTGAAAATATTAGCATGTATGGGGATATTTAGCAGATTGGCACATACAGAAGTGTGTTAAACTGCAAGCTTTGAAAGCTTTTAAGCTATACAGATAGAGTCCTACTTCTGCCATGAACTTGGGTTTAGAAGCACAGAATATTCCAATTTGGGATCATTGAGTCCAACTCCTAAAGAGAGCTGGCCCTAAAATGGGACTTGGCAGCTTCCAGCTGGAGGACAGCAGATGTTAGATCAGCTATTTACTTACTGTCACTAGATCTAATCAAACCACAAAAATTGTTTTCAAATAATGTTAAAGATCAGATTTAAACTCCTGAAAGCAAAAAAAAAATCAGGAGAAGGCTGAAATTGTCTGTCTAATTCACCCCAGCGTGCCTTTGGGCTGTCTTTTGCACAAGAGGCATGTGTCATTGATTAAAGGCTACTCAGCTCAGAGGCCCACAGGGAGCAGCATGGCACTGTAGGCTGAATTCCCATGTCGTTGTGCTTTAGACACTGCTGTATATTATTTCATTTCCCAGCAGTTTTTTTTTTTTTTTTAGGAATACTATTTTTTAAATTACTCCAGGATATTTTTTAAATTATTATTTCTAATTGCTATTCTCTGCAAAAAAAGTGATTGGCTTTAGTGAATGGAAGGTTTTCCGAGCAGAGAAATACCTGCAAATCTTAGTCGTGCCATTCATTCCCCTGAAGCCATGATGGCATTTGTTTAATTACTAATGAAAGCTTACTTCTGGGCTGGCCCATAAGTAGGAGATGCTCTTATGGAAAGCAAAGGAAAACTAATTTTCTGTGCTATTACCCACTACACTGTTGTGTGCAGCCAGGAGTTGGACTTCATGATTCTTATGGGTTCCTTCCAACTTGGAGTATTATATGATTCCATGATTGAGAAGCAAAGGCCAGTATGCACCATCAGGAAGAACAGTTTTGACCTCTCACAAGAAATAGGACATCAGGAGAATCTAGGCATGAATCTGCCCTCCTCCAAAGTACAAAGAGATGTTTGGATCCATCTTTGCTGCCAAGGTGGCTGAGCCAGAGACTCTCAGAAGCCTGCTCTTCCTTTAAGGTGTGCCATCCTATACCACTGTCCCCAATCTACCTCCCTGCCTTTTAACCAGACATTGAAGTCTCCCCATCAATATAAGCTCCTTCCTTGTGCTTTACACAGTGTTGTGTTGTTGAGGTGTTTAATAAAAAAAATGGAGCAGTACAGGAGAAGTTGGCTGCAAGTAAGAGCATTTTCTGTTTAAGCTGTTTTTTAGGGTTTTAACATAGCAAATGCTTTACAGCCTCTGGAAGATGGGGCCTTGAGCTATCTCAGATTAATTTAGGGTTTATACCCAAATCTCAGACGGTTGTCTAAACCAGAGGTGACTGAGGAAAGGGAGTCACCGTCAGCTGTGGCAGGATTTGCTCAAGAGACAAGCGTTTGATGTTAGGCAGTAGGTCAGGGTCAGTGGATCCATCTGTACGCACTGCAGGGGAGGAAGGGCAGATGCAGCACTGAGAAACAAGGTGATGGATCAATGGTTGGACTTGATGATCTCAGTGGTCTTTTCCAACTTAATGGTTCTATGATTCTATGAAGGAGAGGAGTTTAATCCAGTTCTTCCCTTGATGTTCTCTCATAGTTACTGTGGGCAGCTCTGTCTGCAAGGGCTCGGGCCTGTTGCCTTCAATATCTATTATTTACCATCCTCTTTGAGGGAAATAATCACAGGCACATCCAGTCTGCTGGACCACCACACTCTGGTGCTTGAGATGCGACACAGAAACTTATGTTCCCCCAACGTGGACTTCCCAAGCTCATCTTGCCCCCTGCACTTTTTTCCAGCTTGCTGCTGCTTGGAAATAGGTTCCTGCATTTCTTTGGTCCAGCAGTGAAAAAAATTCTTGACTGCAAAATTGAATCTCACAATTTGGTCTGGAGGTCAGCAAGCTCTGTCTGGCTTCCAGCCACAGGATCTTTCAGATGAAGGGGTTTTCTATTGAGGGTGTTCTTGCTGCCTCTCCAGATACTGAGAGAGATGCATTACAAGAGTGGTCCTTGCTGATAATCACCTCAGAAGGAGAAGGAAAAAAACCTGCACTTTCCTTCAGAGGCTGCTCCCGAGCCCTGCAGAAGGCTGGAGGCTGAGATCAGCCGTTGGATCCATGCCTAGAAATAACTGGCCGTTGGAGTGCCTACAGTGTTTTGGGGCTCGTCTGTCCAGCCAAAAGGGCAGCTGTTGCCTGTATTTCCACAGGCCAGAGAGTGAAATGTCTAAATGGAGATTTTTTTTCTCAGTGGATTTGTAGACATGTTGAAGAGAAAATCTAACAAATCCTGCCAATGTGGTTATTTTCATTATTTTATGGATATCTGAAATGACTTTTTTTTTTTTTTCTTTCAAACATCACAAGGAAAAATCTTCAAATGGGGATTCATATACTGCAGGGTTGAGTGAAGAGTTGCATTTTTGGAGCATGTCAGGTGCTGCAGTTGAATCTGAGGATGGACTAAACCAAGGTGGGTATCAACTTGTTCATCGTATCAAAGTCCTTGCTGGTTCCTTCCCAGTTCCTCCAAAATGCTTTTTCCACCAGCTGAAAGAGGTATTGGTCCTCTCTCTGCATCATCAGGAGGAGAGATGACCATGTGCGTTCTCAGCCTGAGACAGCAGTGTGGTCTGGCAGCCAGGAGTGTAAAGTGCATTTTTGGGTGCATCAAATACAGCATGGCCAGCAGGTCAGAAGAGGTAATTCTCCCCCCATATTTAGTATTGATGCAGCCTCAGCTTGAATACTGCATGATCCTGATGATCTTTGAATGTCACTTCCGAGTAACTATACCATTCCATTCTGTTCTATTCCTTTTCCATTCTGTTCTGTTTTGTTGCACTCCATTCCATTCAGTTCTCAACATGGTCAATGCCACAGGCAGAGAAGGATGAGGAAACAGCCAGAGGGTTGCTCTATTTCAATTTTACATCTGGATTTTGTCTTTTTAGGAATGAATGAGAAGCTGTTTAGCTGCTGAGCATACTGCAGGTCCCACTCCCTTGTGAAGATGCTGAATTTCTATCACTTTCCCTAATCAAGTGGTGGCAGGAGGTCCAGGAGGAGCAGGCTGATGCAAACAACTGCAAAAGAAGAGAGGTTTGTTTCAGTGCTGATTTCTATGATGAGTCTTTCTTATTTATGCTAAGCATGGGAGATGCTGTTCAAAAACTCTGTTGTGCAAATAACTATGTCTGAACGTTGGATAAATGCTTGGAAGTCAAAGACTTATTTGGACAGATTACCAGGTTTTATGCTTTGAAATTCTGCCTTTGGGGTTAAAGGGCCCATATGTATCTCTAAGCAAGTACTTAACATTTCTTTGTGGCTAATCCTCAACAGCACCTTAGAAAAGATCCAAATGTGCTCCTTTTCTGTGATGGCTTTATTGTATTATGAGTGTTAAGAAGTTCAAGGTGAAAAACTTCCTTTATCCACAGAAAAACTGAACCAGGTACCAAGAGTGTTGAAACAGGGCTGCCACTACTCAAGGAGAGGCATCTTGCTCTTTCTTTCTGTATTGGCTGCATTGTCAAGACCATTATTTTGATTTATGAAAGTAATCAGAGGAACAAAACTTTCTGTTTGAGAAAACATTGCTTACTGAATTGAGAGTCAGAAAAATTTCTTATTATTCTGGATAGAAATGAACTCCTGGGTTCTCTAAAGCTATGGTTTGATTGAACCATGGCACATGCTGCTTCAAACCTTTGTATTTTCTCATAGTTTTTCTCAAGAAACTGCTGTTTCTTCCTACTCATCAGCCACTGTTTGTTCCACTGTATATTCAACTTTACAACTATTCAAATGATGGGTGACTGTTACAATTACTGGATAATTTCTACAATTTAGAAAAATTGCTCCAGGACTTCCATTTCAGAAGGGAAAGGTGGGATTGATCAAGTTGAAAGCAATGGGATTCAGGAAGATTGATGTTAATAAGCTCAAATCTGGTAAATAAGATTTCCTATCTAAGGCAGAGGGAAATGTAAAATAAAGTTGTCAGCTCCTCAGAGTAAGCTGAGGGCACAATACAAGTTAATACAAGTTCTCCAAGTGCAAGAATAAAAATTCAGTAGGTGCCAAGCTGGGTAAACTATGATTTTTTTTTTTTTTTTTTTTTTTTTTGTAGTTGAGCATCAGGGAAACACAAGAAAAAAAGAAGGGATCAAATTTTAAAGAATAAATTTGGAAGAGCAGGCCAAGTATTCAGGGATAAAACCAGAAAGACTGAGGCACAAAATGAGACCTCAGAGATAAGCAGAAATAATTCTGTAAGAACTGCTAGTAGAATGAGGAAGATCAAAGAGTTTGGCCTGCTACTCAGTGGAGAATGAAATCAGTCTGCAGATAATTACAGTAAGCACAAAAAGTATTGGGGAAGGAGAAATACATATATATTTTTCCCAGTGTATCTTGGGAATTATAGTCCAGGCTGGTTAACAACAGTTTTAGGGGAAAAAACAATCAGAACAAAGGCTCTTTGTTCTAGTGAGAGCGACCTTTCAGAATCTGAAGGGGGGCTATGAGAAAGAAGGGGACAAGCCCTTTATCAGGGTCTGTTGTGATAGTACAGGGGGAAGCAGTTTCAAACTAAAAGAAGGGAGATTTAGATTGGATATAAGGAAGAAGTTTTTTACTATAAGGTTTGTGAGGCACTGGCTTAGGTTTCCCAAAGAGGTGGTGGATGCCTCATCTCTTGGAACATCCAAGGTCAGGCTGGATGGGGCTCTGAGCAACCTGATCCAGACGTAGGTGAGTCGGATTAGATGGCCTTTAAAGGTTCCTTCCAACTCTAAGGACTCTGATTCTATGAAGTACTGTACAGGATTCCCATGTTGTCAATCCTGAAATCTGTTCTGTTTGGTGTTTCACTAATGACATAAGACATTCAGCTGGAAGTCTGTATGGTAACTTTGCACAGATCTAGAGCTGAGAAGCACTGCAAGCATGTTGGAAAGAGGAGGTAAATTTGTTTGATGAATTGAAGAAATGTTTAAAAAATGAGGCTAAATTCATCAAGGAAAAAGCTCAAAGTACTGTTAGGCAGAACCACTTCAATATGTAAATAGGCTGGGAAAAAAAATGACTAGAGAGTAGTTCTCCAGAGGAATATTTTTGCTTAAAAGGTTGAAAAATTAACTGTGATTAGGCAGTGGTGTGCTGTTGTGAGAAAGTCAAACATCCCACTGTCAGGTTCCATCAGGAATGTGCTCTGCTCAGCATGGGAATATGGTGTCCAGGTTTGATCAATGAGTTTTGAAGAGAGTTGTGGATGGGCAGGACAGAATTCATTGTTCTTTTCTAGTAATAGTTGTGGGATTTTTTTTTTTTAAGCCTATGAGCAAAAGTGGAAGGATATTTGATTATATAGTGGTGGAAAAGAAACAGTGAAGCGAGGCTTTCCGGTACATAAAAAGCCATTTCAAAGAGTATTTGTGGTGGTTAGAAGAAACAATGATGTACTTGAATTAATGTAAGGGAAATTTAAACCAGGTGTTAGGAAACCTCTTGAAGGGTAAGGACAATAAAGCACTGGAATAGATTCATTGGAGAGGTTGTGAAGTTCCCATGACTGAAGGATCTTTAGGAATACACTGGACAAGTATCCCTCAGAAATGACATAAACCCATACTGCCTTCGAGTACAGGTGTCTTTCATTCCTGACAGGGTTACTGTTCAATGGCTCTGTGCAAATCTAGAGATGTAAGTGATTTACTGGGAGAAATTCTCCTGGCCGAGCCATTATCTGCTTCCTGAAAGGGGAGTGTTTAGCATAATTCAGCTGGTTTATTGCTTCTCACTTACATTCAATTAAATACTGGAGGTGAGTGGGAGGAGGGCACTTGTCAGACCCAGCTCCAGAAGGGCTTGGCTCCAGCTGATCAAGAATGCCATGATTTGGATGCACATTTTCAGTTAAGGCAACATGATGTTGTTAATCACTCTACCTCTCCCGCTTGCTACCCTCTTCTCTAAATATGTTGTCTTTCTTGTAGACAGCCTGGGGAGCTGTAAATCTCCGAAGAAATTCTCCATATGCTGATGATTTTCAGGGAACTCTGCCATACATAATTTCTGATAGAAATGTTTGAATAGAGAATTAATTTACTTTGGGTCCTTGATTATTCTGTCTTCCAGTAAGAAGACTATTGGCATCAGTCTGAAAGTTAAACAAGACACCAGAATCCCCGTTCTTTCTCTCTGATCTTCACATTCACAATAGGACTCTTTGAGTCAGAAAGCAATGCAGATGGGATGTACCAAAAAATTTGTATTGAGCTGCTGAAGTAATCTCTTTATTCCAGGAGCTTCTAATGAGTAATGAGGCCATGTTTCATATAACTCCAGTTAACATGGCAACATATGAGTATGCATCCATCTACAAGCAGAGAGGCTTTAATAACACACAAGCAAATTGCCTCATGCATTTTTCTCTGTGAAACGGCAGCCTTCTCTTAGGAGACATAAAAGGCAAGAGTCCCATGAATTGCTGAAAGCTGTCATAAAGCAGGAGGGGGACGAATTAATCAAAATCACGGCACTTGAAAATATTTAGATTCATGGCGTTTTGGTCCAAAGCATATCATCAGATCATGAAAAATCACAGCCCTGGCCACCGACCCTCACCCAGTGCATCTTTTCTCCCCTGCTTCTGCTTGATTTCAGAGCAGTGTTTGTCTTCACTAGGGTGCAGAAGGAGGCAGAATTCAGCACATGACTGGGAAGCTTGTTCCAGCTGTTTGAGGACACGTGTTTATAATGGTGATGTTTAGTTTGATTTGACTTGTCCTCAGATTCTGAGCATTGAATCTTGCTATGTTGCGTTTTCCCAGACTGTACCAATGTTGCATGTTTACAGACTCTACCAATGCTGGAGCAACATAGGTTGCTATAGCAAATGATGAGCTTAAATTCTGTGTGTTTTCTTTTGGAAAAAGGCTTAATTAAGGCAATGGAGCACCATCTGAGAACACAGCTTAACTGATGTTGGCCTGGAATGATACAACAGTCTGCTTACAGACACAGTTCCTTCCTGCATGGCAGTGCTTCGTTGGTGTAGTAATTTGCTGTGGGAATTGGGAAGCTCTCTAGATAGCAGATTTGTACCATATTCCAGTTCTTCCAGGAATAAAAAACCCAACATCTGTAGATGGTCCCTCTTTTAATATCCTTATTCTGTTCCATCTTTAGTAAATGTTTCTTTATTGTCTCTTCTCTCTCTCTCCCCTTCTCTCCTTCTCTCTTTCTCCATCCTTCCTTCCTCCTCCCCTCCGCTCCTTCCCCTCCACTCCTTCCCCTTCTTGCCCTTGCCTTTGCCCTTCCCCTTCTCTCCCCTTCCACTTTTACAGAATTTTAAAAGGAATTTTGTGTCACAGCTCAATCTGTCAGGCCTGATCTTGCTTCAAACACTAGGTACCCAACTAAAATACAACCACAAATAGATGAACCATAAGTATTAGCCATATCTGAAGTTTAAACATTAAGCAGTTTATTCAAAATCAGAGGATAATATTATGGCCAACTATATTCAGCAAGTATTATTGCACTCTATAACCTCCCGAAGGGAGGTTGTGGCGAAGAGGGATTTGGCCTCTTCTCCCAGGCAATGAGCATGACAAGGGGCAATGGCCGCAAGTTGTATCAGCGGAGGTTTAGGTTGGACATAAGGAAGAACTATTTCTCTCAGAGAGTGATCAGGCGCTGGAATGGCTGCACAGGGAGGTGGTGGAGTCGCCATCCCTGGCAGTGCTCAAGAGGCATCTGGATGATGTGCTCCATGATATGGTTTAGTGCTTGTGGTGGCAATGGTGATGAGGAGATGGTTGGACTAGATGATCTTGTAGGTCATTTCCAACCTTGTGATTCTATGATTCTACGATTCTCTGACAGCGCCTTTAAAAACAAACCAACCTATGGGTTGCTGTCAAAGGCAGTACAGAATTTGTAAGTACACTAACAGTGATCACAGTGACTTCTTAGCTCTGTTAGAAGATATTTAGATAAAATGTAAAGAGGCCGTAGTATTTAACTCTTCATTAAATATATTAAAACATGTGACTTGTTTTGCCCATCTGGAGACTGCAGTGTTAATGAGTTAGCTGCATGAACGTAGTCTCTATAGAGTCACACGGATAATTTGGAGCAGTGTCTCAAACGAAGGATAAATACAGCTTTGTATAAAATGAGTTCTTGTTCCAGCAATAATTGCTGTGTGCTGTACAAGATGGTCCTGAATCTCCCTATCAGTCTTATTCCTAGAGCAGTAAGTGATACAGATTTCCATAAAGGGGCAATGCATCTACTAGTAGAGTCAATCACTTTGTAGAGATGTTGGCACAAGGAATCAAATTACTCTCATAGTTAAAGATTTTTTTAAAATAATAAACAGTTAGTAGGAAAAGAATATGTACACAGTTTATAGTGCACTCCCATACTTTAGAGTACCAGTAAAAAATGTTTCTTGAGTAAAATAGTCTGGTTATTTTTATGCTGTAGTCAATGATAACATTTCAGAAGAAATCTTTTCTTATTGAAATGATCTATCTGTTATTGTGGTTTCTGTTCCCCATGCTCATAACAAACCTGTTTTTGTAAGTCTCAGTGTTCAAATATGCAAATCTAGATTCACCAAAGATGAATATAGAAAAAAAATAGAATCTCGCATATGCAGTGTGTCTTGACTTCCTTGTCAAAGGGGTGTAAGAAGTATTACAGCGCATGAAAAACCTGTTCTGTTTGTGGATAAGCAAGGAAAATATTAATATTTAACCTTTAAAATTATTATTAAGTAATTAATATTTTTAAATAGTAGCATGAATTAAGGAAGAAAATCTGACTGGTTAATCCGGTCAATCCATGAAGTACTCCATGCTTCAAAATTATTGGATGGGAATCCTATATAAGGGAGGTTTAATAAAATGGGATCTGACAGATCAGACAAAAGTAAATTCTTCCCACAACAGAGGGAAAAACTGAAGGCTTCCCTGGCAGAAGATATCTATTCTTTATAATAACGACAAAAGTCAAATATATTCTGGATATGAGATCTGCTATGGAATCTTCTAAGGTAAGATCAGACACATTACCACCTCCCTGTCTAATCAGTGTTGTTTCATCCAGGTGAACCTCTGCTCTGTTCTAATTCTGGGCAATAGGGCCAAGAAGATTTTTTTCAACATGTTCCTTCGACAATCCTTTTAGTTATCACAAATTAGAAAAACTAAAGACAAAAATCTCTTGCCTACAACAGTTTGGGCTAGAAGAATCTGTTCTTTGAGATAAACATCACCAAATGCCATGAAAAAGTGATGAGGACAAAATTCAGATGGTGACTAATTCTTTTTTAGGTTGGAGTCTCTCCAGAAGTATTGAAATCAAAGCTGGTTGCCAGTCAGCATGTGTTATGGCAAAATGCAGCTAAGAAATGAACAAGACAATGAATGCATTTAATGTGACAGCACCACTTGAGGCATTTTCAGCTCTCTGAAGAGAGTTAAGTCAAAATTGTATCAACCTTTTAAATCATAGGCAAATTTGCAAAACATTTCCATAACCTGCCAGAATAACCCTTTTGTTTCCAGCTAAAAAACACTCTTTATTAAGCCTAGACCACTTTCTGTCAAAAGTAACCATGACGCAAATGGTTTTATCTTGCATGTAACCAAGGCAAGAAAACATTAACCAGCTGGTCCCCATTCGGAAGCATCTGTAACCATCTGGAGTGAGCCTCAGACCACAGTGCAGCAGCTCAGTGTGGGACGAGGCATGACTCAGTTTGTGTCTGCCAGAATCAACATTCACTGACTGGAACGTGTTCAGACCCTCCTTTTAACAATTCTCCAAATGGTCTTTACCAGGCATTAATGTAACCTTATTTCTATGAGCCAAATGAAAGTTGTATGGTTCTGGCTGGCAAGGGGTGGTAACGGGTGGTCCTGTGGTGTAGGTGGTCTTGGCACGTGGATTTCAGTTCTCAAAAGCAGTGATCCTGGGATCCTTTCTGTACAATGGCTGTTCTCGTTAAGGTTGGGTGATTACTGACATTGTGGGTCAGAAATGAGAGAATTGCCTCTTTTGTACTTCTACTTCCCATTTCTGTGCTTTGGCAGCTTCATATTATCATCACTGATGTTTCAGAAAAGGTCTGTAGCTAACTACAAATGGTTTCTGTTATGTCTATATTCATGAGGGTGACAAAGGACTTTCCTGTGGCTTTACTATTCGGAAAAAATGTCTTGTTTCATTTGAATGCTGAGTTTTCCACTTAAGTAATTAATGTGTGAAACAGGCATTAGCAGATATGGCTAAGTTCACCCAAATATCCATCAAAAATATTAATCTGAAGTACTGTGTGAGATCTACCTGCTGTCTATTGTGAGCACATGGAGCCCTGGAGATGTTGTTCTAAGCCTCAGGTGCTTAATAGGCTTTCAGTGCACTTTAACACTTGTCCTGTTGGTTTTGGACCTGTAATTGAACTGTGAATAGCAAAGAGCTGAAGAAAGGTGCAATGTAGTTATCCTTAACATTTTATTTTCACATTACAATACTTTTAATGTTTCCAAAACTGGACTTTCAACCATCTCTCTAAAATTTTTGGCATATACAATTGCAAAAAGAATAGGGGTGCTTGGGCCTTATCTATAACGTCAAACAAAATAAATTAGTAGTAAATCAGACCTGAAGAAAATAACTTTTGGTCCAAATGGTGAACCATCTACAGACTCATAGGAAAACTCAGTCCATCTGAATCCAATGGGACTACCTGTAAGAGTAACAGGTTATTAATATGATGGAAAGGGTGTCCTAACTAGCCTGACTTTGGAAAGCTTCTGCTTTCTTTGGAAATACAGGTGTTCATGTAGGTTGCAGTCACTTTTCTCACTAAATGAAGAATCTCCATGTACCTTCTCTTAATTCTCTCCCTATTTAAGTGGAGAGAGTTGAAATTATATATTTCACAGTACACTGTCACATAGGATAGGAAAATGCAACTTTATTCAGGTACCCTTGTGCTCAGGGTTACTCTGAAGCAGCTGAATGAAGAACAAATTGTTATTTTAATCATTAAATATCCTGCTAAACTTCTGCCAGATTCAATTTTTTAAGACTTCCGTGTAAAGGACTGCATAAAAACAGCTATTTGAATGCTGTCTTCATTGAGCCACCAATTTTAAACAGGAAAATGACTACCCCTAAACTCTTTGTTTGTTTTTGGATTTCCAAGTTATCAACTTGAATTTTCTCTGGTTTTGCATTAGTTTTAAATAACATGATCCAATTTATCTGTTGTTTACAGGGGCTTTGTAAGCCAAATCACTGGACCTCTTAAAAAAATTACTGAAAACTTGCTGCAACCTATAATCATAGATGAATTTGTATTATACCAGAGTAGGATTAATAATGCATGTAATTATAATATACAATTTTCTTTAGGCTTTTCTAATTATAAAAAAATTACAGATAACATCAACAGAGTGATTCCGAAATGCCTCTCATTTATTATGTAGCTCTCTTAATCAATGCTCTGCCACTGGAAATCAAGTCAGAATGTTATTATGGCCTCTCCTTCTGGATTTAATTACAGTAGTAACTCATGGCTCAAAGTCTGAGAAAACACACCATGCAGTTTATAGCTTTGAAGAACAGCTATTAATCCTGCCGTCTACCTCCCAGTGCAAGCCAATGAAAGCACTTTAAAAATCTTTATGCCTGAAGATAAACACACACTTATAGTCAGGCTTAAGGTGGAGGTGCAGGGAGCCCAGGCACTGTGTGCACTCTGTACATGTGCTGCAGAACATTCTCTCTCAGGTGATGCTCTGCAGGTCTCTCCAGATCTCTGATCTGTTTGCCACCCATCTTGAGTGGTTATCCTGCACTGTTAACGTTTGTAAAGATGCTGTCAGGGTGTCATCTCCTGTGTGCGGATAGTCTGGAGTCAGAACAGCATTTTTTTCCAGAGAGATAGGCTTGCTACATTTGCGCATCTGTGCCTCTTGTGTGCTTTTGGAATCATTTTCCATCGTGAATCTCCAACCTGAAAATCAGCTACAAATGGGAATAATGCACTCTTCCAAGAACCTGAATTAGTATCAGAAATTGCTTTTAGTTTTGGCAGCAGCCAAGGAGGATGTCTCTCCCTCCAAAGCAGAAACATGCTCAGCCACATGCTATGGGCTGGGAGCCAGAGCTGCCTGAGGTCCAGGTCAGGGTAAGGTGGAGAGTACAGGAGGGTGAACATGAAAGCTTGTTTTTCAGAAGAAACTCTTTTTAAGAAAACCTTGTCTTTCAACAGAAAGACAGTTAAAGTACCCAAGATTAATACCTGCCATTGCCTATGTGTTTCAAAAATGATTGGTCTGTTGTAATAGGACAAGGGGAGATGATTTCAAACTGAGAGAGGGGAGATTTAGATTGGATATAAGGAAGAAGTTTCTTACAGTAAGGATGGTGAGGCACTGAAGAGGTTGCCTACAGATGTAGAAGCCCCATCCTTGGAGACACTCAAAATCAGGCTGGACGGGGCTCTGAGTACCTCATGGAGCTGTAGGTGTCCCTGTTCACTGCAGGAGAGTTGGACTAGGTGGCCTTTAAATGTCCCTTCCAACTCAATCAATTCTATAACTTTATAACTTTCTATAACTAAAAGAAGTTTTCACTTGATCTCTCAAACTGTGATCTTAAGAACCAGCTGTTTTTTTTATACTCTGTAATTTGTGGAAGAGAAAACTGAGACATAACTAGCTTGGTTATTTTATCGAGCACTTTATTTGAACTCATCAGGGCTGCAAGGGCCTCAAAGTCATCTTCCAGCATTCTCAGCTGGTTGAAAGTACAGTTGATGTCCATCAACTGGAGAACTGTAGGAAGGAACTGAGGAAGCATTTGTAGCTGACATCCCCACTGCAGTGTGATCAGTGTGATCTGCAAGGTTATCAGAACTGACCAGAGATATGTTTCGTACACTGTGTGTTTTGTTTTTTTTTTAAACTTAAATATTATTTCATCAGAGAATGTTGATTATTTGAAGTGGAAACTAAAGTACTGGCAGGAATGGCTAAGCTTTGCAGATTGGTCTGATTGAAAGACACTGACATTTCAAAAGTGATATTTTGAAACTGCCAAATGCCTTATGGAAAGAAAAAAGAAATAAAATGTTGATATTTTACTGATTTCTTTTTTTTCAAGCACTGTGACTGACCAGAATGATTTTTGTATATTTTCAGTTTGCTAGCCCTATCCAAGTTTCAACACTATTGGCAATAATAATGTGGTTTTTAAAAATAAAATAAAATTGAGAGTTGACGACAGCAGTCCAACTCTGGTTTCCAGCTCGTGCTCCAGTGGAACCTGGGACCCATCTCACCTCAATAGACCAGACAGAAGGGGCTGGAGGCACAGCAGGACTTTGTACAAGATATCTTATGTCAAACTTGAGAGGATAGGAGTAGGAACAGCATTTGGGCAGAGCTCAGGCTAAGCCTGCCATAGAAACATCCCCTTACTAACATCTTTTCTGACATCAGCCTTCCAAGAGTAAGATGTCTTGTCAAGCATCTGAAAAAGTTGTGCAAGCATTCACGACATTCCTAGGGAGATGTAAGAGTGGTGCCTGTGCTGCTCTTTTAAGATGTTTGTCTGTTTTGGCTTCAGGAGGGGTTCTTGTAAGACATCACTGGTGTTACGTGGAAGGAAATGCGATGGTGGGGCACCTGTGTGCTCTTTCCTCATGGCAAAAAATCCAAGAAAGTATGGCTAAGTTGAAATGAATTGATGGTTGGACTAGATGATCTTAGTGGTTTCTTCCAATCTTAATGATTCTATGATTCTGTGAGTTTATGAAATACTGTGGGAAGCAGAATTTGATTATTTTTGAAATATTGTTATTGCTTAGACCTGCCTCAAAAACCCCTGTGCTCCCATCACCAACGACAAGATTATTCTATGTTTTATAAAAGAAATTATGTAGCCAACTGTGTTTTCTAAACGTGCTTTCAAAGTCATCACAGGAAATAATCACGACAGGAAATAATGGAATTCTATAACTGTCATATTTCCAGAAAAAGCTGTGGGAAGAACCTTCTGAGTTATGGTTTGAATTCACTTTGATGTCTAGCACTGAGGGTAGGAAAAAAACAACAGTCTTCCAGCATTCAGCTCTACTGCTGTTGGGAACCACGTGCAGGATGGCAATGAGCCATACTGTCAGCTTGGAGCAGAAGAATCCAGGCTGGAGGAGAGGGCTTCTGGCTCCAACAGTGTGACCACTGACACATGAGACTTTAATTTCAAGGGAGGAACTGGAGCAAAAAACATTGCCAAATCTGGTTCCATAATGGTCTGCTATTTTGCTTGCTGTGCCTGGTGTCACAGTTCTGATCCTGGTTGAAACAAAAGCTGATGCTCCTTAGTTGAGAGCAAGATAGGGAGGTGATGGAGCTGAAGTAAGAACAGAGAAAAGTGGAGATCCTTGATGTGTTGGTGAGGATATTTCCTCCCTTCCTCTTCCCTGACTGAGAAGAAACAGTAAAGGTTTTTTTTTTTTTCTTTATTCTTTTCCCCAGTTATTATTATTATTATTTTAATGCAGTTCTGTATTCATGAATTGCAAAAACATCTTGACACGTGCACAAAGGCTTGCAGGTAGCATGTCCTCATGCTCCTCGAGGACTTCAGTGCTGGGTCTCTGTACCAGGACATCCCAGAACTGCCTGATGAAATGACTCGCAGGCTGCGGGAGGTAATTTGCTCTGGGAGCTGGGAGAAGAGCAATCCGTACAGCATCCTCGGAACAAAGCAACACAAAGAGAAACTATTGCAGAGATTAATTACTGCCCTGTAATCCTCCAGGCACGCATTGCTGCAGCACTGTGCCATGAGAGCCATAAGAATTCAGATGCTCTCTTATTCCCTTTGCCGTTCTCTGAAGTGAAGGGGAAGGTTGTTTTCTTTCAAAGATGATCACTTACCCTCTATTTACTGTGAAGGATGGGGACGGGGGACTGGGGCTCCCAAAGCTTTTCACAGTTGGTTTTGTTGCCTAATTATTCAGAGAAGAGCTCCTCCTGGCAGTGGGGCTGTGTCCTCTGCAGCCGAGCTGAGGGACTCCTGCCCTTGTAGAAGGTCTCTGGAAGCGATCTCTCTCGGTGGGATAACACTGCAGCCCTCAGGCCTGATTCACTTGGTTTGTTTATTTATTTTTAATGGATTCACATGATGGAAGAAGCACGTCTTTCGTATTGTCTTTTGAAGGCAGATAATTGTGTTGCTGTTGCATTCATAATCGGCTTGTCATGCCCAAATGAATTTACTTATATCTGTCTTTCCCCTAAAAAAACAGCCCTGCCGAGTTCTCCCAGTGGTTCCATCAGCCACAAAGCACTGTTGTTAAGCAAGTGCTGCTTTATGCTGTCTAAATAGACGTCACTCTTCTCTTGTTCCTGCTGTCAGGCATATTGTTAAATTGCTATGAATCTGCAGTGAGTTGAAACTCGCCATTCCAAGGAGAAAGAAGTTATTAATTGTAATTGGGGTTATTGGATAGCAGCACTTCTGACTCTTGAGCTGATGACTTATCATCACAACATATCCTTTCATTGTTTTAAAATATTCCCATCATCCTTTATGTATAGTGATTAAAAAAAAGAAATTGTTTAAATAGCAGTCTGCTTAAAACAACAGAAACACACTGAGCTTCACAGGCTGCCTCCTCAAGTTATGAATGATTAAATGTAAGCTTTGTCATTGTGCAAGATCCCTCTCAGGCTGAAAAAGAGCCCCACTGTGATGGGCTGGGTCAGAGATACACTGAAGTAACTGTTATCCTGCAACAGGTCTGACAGAACTTCAGAACAGATTTTCAGTTGGAGTCAAAATCAGTGTGGAAAACTGTTTCCAACTTGTTTGCTTCCACCCTCCTGAAATCAAGATGATTTTCAAGGCCAGCTTGGGTGGGACCCTGGGCAACCTGATCCACTGCTTCATCTAGTGGTTGGCAACCCTGCCACAGCAGGGGGTTGGAACTGAATGATCTGTGAGGTCCCTTCCAACCCAAGTAATTCTATAATTATATGATTCTCTGGAAAACTTTGTGGTACAGTTCAAAGCTCTTTTCTGACAGAGGAGAAGAGGCAAAACAACATGCAGAAAAGATGCTGGAGAACATTGCTTGCTGCACCCTATTGTAACCTTTCCCTCTTTCCTGCTTTTGCTTTGCAGGTTTCCAGTGGGACAACTTTTGTGACTGAGCAAAGAGAGGCATCATACTGCTGACAGACATCAGCTGCATTTAACTGATGACAAGATAAAGGTAGGAGCGGAGCTCAAGTGGGTCAAGCATAGAAGCTTATAAAGGTCGCATAGGAACCCAGGATGTTGAAAAAAATTTGGAAGGTAAATTTTGAAATGGACGGTTTCAAAGGTAAGAAACAGTCTTTGATCTTCAAAAGTTTATAAATGAGAGAATACTGTCTGTTGGACTCATCACATGTCAAACAAATGGAGTTTTGAAGTATCAAAACCCTGAAGAAGAGAAACAAAAAGGGACATTATTCAGATGGTCAGCCCAAATGACAGCATGGATGTCTCTGATAGTTTTAGTGGGCTTTGTACTATAGTTTTGTGCTATAATGTTACTGATGTAAAAAAAAAAACTTTTTGAATTTCTAGCTGAATTTATGAAAAGTGATGTTCAGGAAAAAAAAAAAAAACAACAACAAAAAAATGAACCTGCAATAAGAAGGGCTTCAGACTGTGCGAGTTTCTGAAAGCGTCACAGCCTACAGTTTTTTGGTAGGAGGAAGTAGTGAAAAACATTCTAAAATGCTTCTGTTGTGCTTTGTTTTTTTGTGTGTGTGGTTTTTTCGTGTTTTTTTTTTTTTTGTGTGTGTGTGGGGTGGTTTTTTTTTTTTACTTTTTACTAGTGCTCCTGCGTAAAATGTTTGATAAAGCATGCTCATGAGTCCTTGTGATGGCAACTGTGGGCAAGCAAGACTTAAGAGTTCTTAGCTGGGCCCTGCCATGGCCAGCCAATGTGTGGGGAAGATCTTCAGGCAAACACTCAATATGTAAATCTGTGCTCAGCTCTGCAGTGATTCTTACCTACTTGGTTCCCAATAGAGTGAAGCTAAAAGCTTAAAAACATCCCTGCAGTTTTGCACCTGAATTACTGAGCTGGAAGGGGTATATACATGAGCAATAAATGTATATTTTTTCCAGAGATGTTTTTTGGCTCATCAAAACTTTCTGAATTAATTTGTGTATTTGCTTATTTTAGTGAGCAGTACATGACTGGAGGATATATGTAGTCTGCATGCCTCTCCTTGTCTTACCATCAATTACAGCATTAGTTACCCATGTTTTCTATTTCTAAATACATCTGGAGTTTTGTTTTTAATTATTCATTGAGACAGAGGCTTATTTTTTACCAGAGTTTCCAAGTGTGCTCTTAGAGCTATTGGAACCAACATGTGACAGCCAGAGGAAAAAGTGGAGTGGACAATGGACTTGGAGATGTCAAGGCAGCCATATACAGTGAGGAGGTAAGATTCAGTGTTTTCTTCTATTGTGCCATCTCAGGGCATCCTGCTGGAGTTTTGTAAGACAATTGCTTTTTGTAAATGGGTTGTGACAAGCAATTAGACACTGCTCCACACATCTTAAGAAAGGAAGAACAGAATAATTGAAAACAGGGCTGGGAGAGCTCTCAGGAGGTCACCCAGTCCATCTCTTCACTCAGACAGGATTGGCTTCACACTAACCACTCCTGACATATGTTTGCCTCACATGTTTTCAAAAACCCCCACAGACAAAGGTCCCACAACCTCCCTAGGAAATGCTTTCAGGTCTTATCTCTGCCTAACATTAGAAATGTCTTTCCTACTGCCTTGCTTGTGTCCCTCTCGCTGCTGGTGTGACACCATTGCCTCTTGTCAGGGTCCCAGAGGGTTGGTTATTTCCTTTATTCTGCAGCTACAATTCCATCTGTTTGGAGACTGCTATCAGGATTCCTCACAGCTTTCTCCTTCCTAGACTAAACAAATCCCATCCTTTTAATCTTTCCTTATAATATATGGGGTTTAAACCTTTCCCTCATTTTTGTTGTTTTCCTCTGGACTCAAACTAACTGGTCTGTGTCTTTCCTGAAAGCATTGGCCTAAATTAGGCTGACTCAATTTCTGTGGCTGTGTTCTCTTATCCTAATATTTGTTGTGCAAGAGGTGCATTATCCATGGCAGCAAAGAGTTTCAGAAGCCTACAATGAAAGCCTTTGTTTAATGTCCCATCTTGGATCTAATGCCTGAATGAATCTGTCTGGACTAGAGGAGTATCAACGTCTTTGCCAATCTCTGGTAGCCTGAGGAGTGCTAAATTTTAAATATGGGAAAGAGGAGGTGAAAGGCAAATGTTAAAAATACATATTGGCTATAAATGCTTTCTACTCCTCTGTGCTGGCCTCCAACTGCCCATGTCGGCTGAAATATCTCAGGCAATGCAAATGTTTGTGCATGAGAGCAGGTCAGGAGAGCTGGCTATGATTAAGCTTCAGTTAACTGTGATGCAGAATTTGTGGCATGTTCTCGTGGGAGTTGGTCATAGGGATCTTCCCTGCCTGAAAGAAATCTGACATTTTTGGCTTATATTATGCTACCTTAGTCTTGAAACCTTCATTGATGTCAGTGTCAAAATGCATCTTAGGGATCAAGGTTATGGTGTTGGAAATGGGTTTCCCTTCCCAAAACAGATGAAGGGCTATATAACTTTACCAGTTACATATGTCTCATTAACACTTCCAAAGCCCTTTGGATTAGGCATGATCATGATCTGTCATGGAGGGAAAATACATCAGCTGAGATATTGATTTTAGGAATTTAGGTTTGACTTTAGGAATTTGGTCCTTTATTAATTGGAGAAAAAAAAAAAATAATGATCTTGCCAAGGAGAAATTAATATTATAATTCATCTAAGAAATCAGTAAGTGTTTTGTGTGTCAAAAAAGATAGATTTCCCAACTAGTCAGATTCAGAACTCCCACTGAGATAACCAAGGGGAAAAACCAGAGTTTCCTTGAGAAACTGGGAGGGAGAGGAAGGGATGGCTCCAGTATGATGTGACTCCCTTTGTGTCAGGGTTGTTGTTGGCTATCCTCTCCAACAGCAATGTTATCTGGGAGATAGGGCTCCCTTCAAAACAAACAATTATAATTGACTTCAGCAACATTCATACATTTTTTTCCCAGAGCTGGGAACTGGGTTGTCACTGCAGCTTGTGCTGGGTATCTGCAAAATAAAATGAAGGCAAATAGCTTTGTTTTGAATATGTGAGGTTAGAGTTATTGCTACCTCTCTTGGTTTGGGATTTCTGCATCTGACAGATTGCAGTCTTTTAAGAGAGTGGAGTTTTTTTGTTTTGTGCCATGTAGTGTAGTACCACATGAAGCAAGAGAAAGAAAAGGAGACTGGCTAATACTGGCATTGTTCTGGTGTTTTCTCAAGCAGCAGAGCAGCAAATAGTTTTCCTTGGCTTTCTGGAAAATATCTGACCTTGATACTTCATATTCAATTTATGTAAACAATTACAAAAGAATCTGAGCCAAATAGAAAAGGCTATTTCTTGAAAACCTGCAGGGAATGCACATGGGAATTTCCCACATGCTGTAGCAATCTTAAAAGTACCTCCATGTAACCCCACAATATTAATGATTAACTCCAGAACTGTGAGTTTTTCCATACCTCCAGTGAGCTTGATGGTATGTGTGTTCAGTTGTACACTGTATTGGTGAGGGGTAGTAAAATACATATATATATATAATTTCCCACTTCAGTAACTTGCATTTAACAAACTGTCTGCTACATTTCCCCCTTGAAATCCAGGGATTTCTGTGAATTGCACAGTTGATAGATATCACAATAAGGGAAATATTTTGTGGCTAAGCTGTTTGCTAAGATACTCTTGCAAGAACGAGCTGGAAGCAGTTTTGTTCTTCTGAAATTACTCAAAGATAGACATACTTTGCTCAGGGCACTCACCCACACAGAGCAGCACGGACTTTCACAGATAAGTTGAACATTGTCGATATCATGTTTATATAAGTTCGTTATTGGTGTTAGCTTTGTGATTGGTTTCCCTTACATGTGCTGAAGAAAACAGAAGCAGCCAGAATGCACTTTGAAAGGTGCTTTCCCAGAGCAAGCAGAGCTTCTTGTGCAGGGAGATTCTCATCACGGTTCATCTGTTCAGCTGTTGATGCTGTGGGCAGCACTTCTGAAAACGGTCTGTGGGTGCAAGCTGTCAAACGAAGATTTCAAAAGGTGCTGAATGCCAACCCCTTGCTTTTCTAAACCAAAAGCCTTTCCCATAGCAATCAGGAATAGTCCACCTTTTTGGTCATTTTTCTGTATCTATTCCACTTTTGTTTAATTTAGCAGTATGGTCCATCAGTCGTTTCACTGTGATGCTTGGTGCAGTGTTAATACTTTTATTGTTAAAATTTCTGGAGCATGACTTTTTAATTAATTCAGATTGAGAGACTTGAGCAACACTATCATGGGTATCAAGTCAGGACTCATTTTCACAAGGCTACAAAGTGCCAGAAAGAAATTGTTTTTAAGTACCTTATGAACCAGCACACCTCCATTTTGGAGCATTTTTAATATCATTATATATAGAACCATTGAATCCTTAGAGTTGGAAGGAACATTTTAAGGTCATCTAGTCCAACTCCCCTGCAATGAATAGGGACATCACAGCTAGATCAGGTTGCCCAGGTCCGATCCAGCTTCACCTTGAAAGTCTCCAGGGATGGGGCATCCACCACATCTCTGGGCAACCTGTTCCAGTGCCTCACCACTCTCACTGTAAAAGACCTTTTCCTTATATCCAACCTAAATCTAACTTCTTTGAGCTTGAAAACATTTTCCCTTGTCCTGTCAGAACAGACCACGCTGAAGAGTCCATCCCCTTTTTTCCTGTAGCTCTTCTTTAGATAGTGAAAGGCTGCTACCAGATCACTTTGGAGTCTTCTCCAGGATGAACAGCCCCAGCTCTCTCAGTCTGTCCTCACAGGAGAGGTTTTCCATCCTTTGGATCATTTTTGTGGCCCTCATCTGGATGCACTCCAACAGGTCTATATCTCTCCTGTACTGAGGACTCTGCGTCTAGATGCAGTACTCCAGGTGAGGCCCCACCAGCCCAGAGTAGAGGGGCAGGATCACCTCCTTTGATGTGGTCATGCATCTTCTGTTGCAGTCTGGGATACTCTTGGCTTTCTGGACTGTGAGGACACATTGTTAGCTCACGTCCAGCTTCCCACCCACCAGTAACCCCACGTCCTTTTCAGCAGAGCTGTACTCATTCCTTTCATCCCCAGCTTGTACTGATAGTGGATGTTGCCTTCACCCAAGTGCAAGACCTTACACTTGAATTTGTTGAACCTCATGAGGTTCTCCTTGGCCCACTGCTCAAGCCTGTCTGGGTCCCTCTGAATGGCATCTCATTCCTCCAGTGTGTTAACCACACCCCACCACAGAATCATTTGAGTTGGAATGGACTTTTAAAGTTCATCTTGTCCAACACCCTTAAAATGAACAGGGTCATTTACATCTATGCCATCAGTTATATATAGATAATTTAATCTTTTGGTAGATAGATAGACAAATATTCATTTGTTTATATAGTGACTAATGTGGATTTTTTTTAGCTTGACATAAATCTCTTCTTACTAGGGGGATGATCCTAGCATCCCACTGACACAGTCACACACACCTGACTATCAGTCCACTTGAGCTGTTGATGCAGTGGATGCCAGGGACTTCTGACTGCAGTAAGAAAGGTTAAATATCTCCTCAAATTGGACTGGGGATGTAAGCAAGTGGAAGTAGAAGATGCTGAAGCAAAAATAAACAAATAAATAAATAAATAGATATTAAGCTTTAACTGCACAAAAAAGCAGAACCTATTTTTCCTTTTACTGAATCTCCCTCCTTTGAGGGGTTTCCTCCTTGAGGATCTCTAAAAATCAGTTGAATCTTTGAATTCTCTTCCAACCCAAGACCCCACCATGATTCCAACCCCACCGCAGTAAGCACGGTTGCCAACCACTAAGTCAGGCACAGATCAGGCTGCCCAGGGCCCCATCCATCCTCGCCTTGAACACCTCCAGGAATGGGACATCCACAGCTTCTCTGGGCAGCCTGCACCAGGACCTCACTGCCCTCTGAGTGAAAAATTTCCACCTGATATCTAATCTAAATCTCCTCTCTATGCCTCTGTTGTGGGTATAATTCCCTGTTCAGCGTCTGTGTGCATGCACTCAACTACATATATGTATGTGTATTAAGTTTTTCTGTGCCTAAAATGCAGAGGATGTGGCTTTGTTTTTACCCTGCTATGAAATTTATCTTTCTGTTGGGCTGTAGGGGCTCACATGTTCAGCTTGAAATGAGACTTGTTCTCAAGTTAGATATTGGCTATATTTTTTGTGGGGTTTGGTTTAGGCTTCAGACTGTGCTAGAGTACGTGTGGTTAGGACATCTTGCCTCTGTATACAGGAAGCAGATGATTATCTGGTCAGTACAGTACATCTCTCCCCATCTATCTGCTTGATTAATACAGGATATGACTCTGCCATGGCTTTTACCTTCAGATCTTAGCCCTTCAGTTGACTCATGCTTTTAGCACAAGAGAGCATAATTTTCCTTTCAGATATGATTTATTTCACTGTTTTGTTTTTGTTTTTGTTTTTGTTTTTGTTTTTTTTTTCTTTAAAAAAAGAAACCCAAGCAAGCTTAGAAGTATCCAATCACTGGCATGTAACTCATGGGCTTTTCCTTATCCAGCGTATTCCATTTCCCAATACTTTTAACTTGACTAGAGCCACACATTGTCCTCATTTTTAAGCTATCTCCTGCTAGAAATGCACTAGAAAGTGCAAACATTTGCAAGTTCTCTTGAAAAAATTATTTCCTTATATTTCTCACTGTACTGTGGAACTATGGCTTATTATTTTCCCATTAGACAGCACAAACCAATGTAAGAACTTCATCTTGCTGCCAGCTGATATGATAAAAGTGTATCATATGGAGCTTCTAGTAGGAAAGGCACACTTTTCTGGATAGTCTTATCACTTTTACCTTATTGTAGAATTTTCAGAGTGCTCAGACGTTAAAGAAACTAGCTGGAAATGAAAGATCAGGCTCCTTTCTCAGGTCTGGGCAGGCAAAATCTTCACTTCTCACCACATTATTCAGGAGCTGTACACCTGCCAAAGCAATTGTTAGGCTTCAGGCCAACAGCATCCTGGCCTGCATCAGAAATTGTGTGGCCAGCCCCTCGTGTGAGCCACTGGTGAGACTGCACCTCAAATATTATGCTTAGTTTATTAGTAGGATTTTGTTAGATATTAGGATGAGCTCCCCACAGGGAGAGTGTTCAGTTTTTGGAACAATCTGACCAGGAAGCTGGTGGGGTCCCCATCCTTGGAGGCATTTAAGAGGCGTATGGATGTGGAACAAGATATATGGTTTAGTGCTGTAACTCAGCAGCTCAGGTTAAAGGTTGGACATTGAGATCTTGAAGGTCTTTTCCAACACAGATGATTCTATGATTCCATCATTCTATGATCAGTTGGAATCTCCCAAGAAGGATTTCATGATAGGGTTATTTAAGACTCTTTGAAGTGAAATTTTTGAAGTGAGGGTGGCCTTGGCCCTTCTTCTGGTGGTAGTGGGTGCAGGTGAGCCCAGCTTTGCTGTGTGCCACCAAATTGAAGGTGAAGTTTATATCTTGATAAAGAGATTACAAGCAGCAGAGCAACAAGTTTGATGGAAGGATATGTCCTACCTTGCTATGCTCCAGGACTGGGCTTTATCTGGGGACTGGGGATGGGACAGGCTGCAGAGATTGCACTGTCCACTAAGATAGGAAGATGGTGCTTAGAGGAGATGCTCTGCTACCATCACTGAATTGGGTTTTTTTGATGCTGAGAAGAAACTGACTGGGCCACAGTGCAATCTGCAAAAATATGCTGTATCACAGACGTTTTAACAGAATTAGGCAAAGGTGTTGCAAACTGGGGTAAAGCACACATTAATCACAATATACAAGGAATCCAGCAGCTCTTGCTGAAGGACTCCTGAAATGATCCACCCAGTTTATGATTTCAACAAAAGCATGCAGATAACACACTGGTATGCCCTATGACACTGGTATGCCCTGCTAGGTGGGTGGAATATGAACTTGAAGAATGAGTGGTTCTCTGCCCATGCATGAAGCACGGGCTTGCTAGGGCTTATTAAAGTGCTGTTTGTTTGCCTCCTTATGCTTTGCTTATGACAATGAATGAGACAGCTGTGACAGTGAATTTACCAAGAGCTATTACAGAGATTTCAGTTCTGACAACATTAGCTAGGGAGAAAACCTGAAATGATGCTGATATTAGTCATATCGGCATCTGTGACGATGTACAGCAACTACATTTGAAATTACAAGGGATATTGAGTAATCAGTATGAGTAAGATCAAATGGTCATGTAAGATTGAGAAACAACCAAATACAATGCCAAAACTTTGATAATTGCACAGACAGATCTATATGTGTATTAAAATTCTCACATGCCCAGTGAAAGATGTCTTCCACGTGGAGCAGACCTGGAAGGGCCATGCAATGTACATGATCTGTAGCTGTCAGAAGTGGCTTTGGCTTTTAAATAAGCCAGCTGGTGATCAGATGCTGGGACTTGCTATTTATTTTGCAGATCATACCTGTGGACATGTTTCCTTAGCAAAGCTGCCGATTGTGACAAATATGTATAACAAGTGCAGTCTTCTATTGATTCTCACATTCTATTTCCTGCTTTTGGTGGAAACAGATGGAATTCAATTTTCTCACAATTACTATTAGCCAAGAATAACATCACTTAAATCAGTGCGGGGGAGGCGGAAAGTTACAACTACAAAAACACGCAGCCTGAAAGGCTGGATACTGAAATGTGACTTGCAAATAACTATAACTGATGTGTTAACCAGGCCCTGCTTCAGAAACACAGTTCAACATTTTCTGAGCTCAAAGCAGTATGTCCTACTGATATTATACATGTGGCATCTGAAAAAAAAGAATGATCCAGATAGTTTTTGTGGGTTATCCTCATAGGATTGTTGATATTTAAGTGGAAAAGTCTTGGAACATTTTCCACTAAATAAACGAGGTCGGGTATGGGTGGATGCAGCTAATGTTTATGTAAGCATGTGCAATTGTATCGTAGAATCGTAGAATCATTAGGGTTGGAAAGACCTCTAAGATCTCCTAGTCCAACCATCAGCCCATGCCTGTGACTCCTGTAGACCATTCACTGAATGTGACATCCACCTTTTTCCTGAAAATCTCCAGGGATGGTGATTCTACCACCTCCCTGGCAGCCTGTTCCAGCACCCGACCATTCTTTCGAAGAAAAAGATTTTCCTAACATCCAACCTGAACCTCCCCTGGTGCACCTTAAATTCATTACGTCTTGTCCTTTCAAAATCTCCTACAAAATCTATGCTTTCCTTGCAAAACATTAAAGGGAATTCTTAAGAAATTAAAATATTAGTCCATAATTAGAAAAGAAGTCAACAGTTAGGCATGTAATAGAGCAATAATTTCCAGATTTTGAGGCCGTTATAGATCAGAATGCTGTAAATTTGGAGAGTATGTGTTGTGTGGCTAATATATGAGCACACTGAAAAGTCCTGCAGTGTGTGAAAATTAAGGGTAAATCAAGTACTTAAAGTTAGGAAGTCCCATAATTAAAGGTTTTCTTGAAATCTCAGTTTGATGCTGATTTTTTTTTTTTATTTTTTTTTGCTTCATGCTGAACTCTCTTAGATGATGTGATCACAGGTATTTCAGTTCCATGATTAATCGCAGCCTCTGGCTTCGTTTAGTAACTGTCCTTTTCACTGTTATAGTATCTTAACAATTCCTCCAGTCTACTCAATTTCTGTTCGCAGTGGGCTTGTAAAAAGTCGTTATTAGATCTATCGTAAAGATACTGAATGGAGTCAGACAGTTCTGTGTCAAAAAGGCACCAAGATAAGATGATGATGATCCTCTATTTCAAAGCCTTTAGTATTTTATGGTGTTTTATGTGTTCATAGCAAAGATCCATGGGAATCGTACAGCTGCTGTCTGAAATAAGGCATGTGAAAAAATAGGATGACCTACCAGTGGTCATCTGTGAAAGGCTTGCCCCCAGATACATGTGAAACAGATGGCTAAATGCCCAATAAACCCTTTTTTTTTCTTCTTCTTTTTTTTCTTTGCAGGGCAGTATCTCAGTATCTTCCAGAAAAATCACAGAATTGTAGGGGTTGGAAGGGTCCTCCAGAGATCATTGAGTCCAACCCCCTGCCAAAGCAAGTTCCCTACACCAGATCGCACAGGTAGGCATCCAGGCAGGTCTTGAACATCTCCAGAGAAGGAGACTCCACCACCTCCCTGGGAGTCTGAGACTCCATTTCTGCTCCTTCAAACTAGGACAGGAGTTAGGTTTCCATAGTTTCAAAAGTTTTCAGAAAATTCTTGACTTGGAGAGTGGCCAGGCCATGGCACTGCTGCCCAGAGAGCTGTGTGTGTCCCATCTCTGGAGGTGCTCAAGGCTGGGTTGGATGGAGCCCTGGGCAGCCTGAGCTGCTGGGGGGCACCCAGCCTGTGGCAGGGAGTTGGTCTGGATGGACTTCAAATTTCCTTTCAATCCAAACCATTCTGTGATTCTATGATTCTATGAAGTTGCATTTTTAAACCTTAATGAGTAGACTGAATCTGTGTAAGATGAAGTACCTGTTTTAGACATGTTTGAGTACATATTCTTAAAAACAGCAAACTGACTGTCCTATACCCAAACTAATGCCTCTGTTTCAAAACCCAGAAGCTCTGGAGCCGGCTGGAATATTTTATTTTATTATTTATTTTATTATTACTCTTTTTTTAATATGGCCAGAGCTATATTCTGTCTGTCTTCTCCTAAGAAACAGCAGAGCTGCTTTTGCTGGAAGCTTTCCTTCCCAGATATCATTGTTAAAAATATATAGGTGGTTATGAAGTGCTCATCAAATCATCCCTGTCCAAACAGTCACATCTTGACCACAACCTGAATGCAGAATAATTTAAAAGTGTAAATAATTTAAAAATGGAAATTGAAGGCTCCGAGGAGACCTCACTGTGGCCTTCCAGTATTTAAAAGAGGATTATAAAAAGGAGGGGAATCAACTTTTTACTCGGTTAGACAGTGTTAGGACAAGGATTTTAAGCTCAAGGAGAGAATGTTTAGATCGGATATCAGGGGGAAGTTCTGCACAGAGAGAGTGGTGAGGTGCTGGCACAGCTGCCCAAGCAGGCTGTGGATGCTCCATCCATGGAGGTGTTCAAGACCAGGTTGGATTGGGCCCTGGGCAGCTTGGTGCCAGATCTGGAGGTTGGTGGCCCTGTCTGTGGCAGGGGGATTGGAACTTGATGATCCTTGGGATCCCTTCCAACCCAAGCCGTTCTACGATTCTATGATCTATATTCCTTTGTACAACACTTATAATTTCTGAAGGCACTTGGTCAGAACAAACGATTCCTCTTTCAAACCAAAGAAAGCATGAAGAAGTTTACTGCAGAAAAGTGCAGGTAACTCCTGAGTGGACAGTCTGGGATATGGGGAAGCTGGGAAGTTCTGGGCAGGTGGCAGTTGTTGACAGACTGTGTTTTAAGCTGAGATTGCATCTTTGCTCTCCCAACTGTTTTCTATCATTTGACTGTTTTTCATGAAATCACTTCAAGGGTTTTCAATTTCTCACATTTAAAATCCAACCATGTATCATTATCTGATACATATTTAAATAACTTTCCAGTGCCCTTGTTTAATTCACTGAACTGAATATTCACAGAAGTCAAAAGATAAAGCACATTGGCATCAGGATATTTCCATCCCTCCCTGTTGTTTGTAACTTGTAGCTTCCAGCTCTAGCATCTTCAAAGTAACAAGTAAGGACAAACAGCTTGAACTGTCCTTATTGTGAAGGCATTTCTAGGCAAAGGTTTAGGATTTATGGATAAAAGGCCTGCAAAACTGAGATGCTGAAATAATCACAGACCTTACATACGAGACAGAGGCATAACTCTTTTACTGCTCTTGGCATTGGTTAAATCTACAGAGGAAATTGAAGATTTTTATGATTCTATTAAAATTACTGTTCAACACATCCAAAGGGGCGATAGTGAAACATAAAGGGCAGTGTCTCATACATTAATGTTAACCTGGCAATATCATTTATATTGAAATTTGACTCGACTTTCAAGCACCATTTGAAAGGTTATTGCATGTGAAACTCAATTAAGTAATACAGCTGAAGTTTGCCCTTTTATCATTTAAAATAAGAACTACATTTTTCCTTTCCTTAAGTCCCCACTCAAAAAATAATTAAAATTAATAATAATTAAAAAAAATAAAAAAAAAACCATAGGATTATTCTTTGCTCCTGCTACTGGAATCTCCAGCTTGTCAGAGGGGAAGAAAAGCAAAAATACAGGTGAAAAAGCCATACCCTCAGGGCAGGGCTCTGGTGCCAGAGATGACTTCTGCCAGAGCGCACATTAATGAGGCTGTTTCACCCTTACTCTGCAGTACCTGAAATTAGATATTCCTCTTCGTCTCTGGTTCTAAGTCTAGTGTTTCCATCCCTGTCTCTATTAATTTTGGGCTGATGACATCTTTTCTCATTCCATCCCAACCTTTACCTCTTCAGCTGCTCTAGTTATTTGAAGCATAATAACTTGTTTAGTTAAGTTTGCGATGTACGTATGAGCTGGATCAAGTAACCCTGCTTCAGTCATCTCTTTAACTTTTCCAGGAATGGATTAAAAACTAACATCCTTTTCCCCAGGGGTTTGCAGTTTGTCTCAGAGAGCCTACATAGCTTCAGTAAATAGCTTGGAAACTTCAGAATTTGCGTGAAAACATCCTTAAGTGAGTGGGACCCCAGGAAAAAAAAATCACCGTCATCCTCATCCTGAGATGACCCTGGAAAAGGCAACTTTTTAATATGGCAAGCTACTTCAACAGAATTGTCAGGCTTTTCTGAGAATCTCTCCACTGCACTCCTGCCAACTCTACCACTTTGGGCATTAATCTACCAGATTTCCAGGCAGCTGGAAAGTGCAGACAATTGGTCACTGTGCACGCAGAGTGGAGTCAGCCTGTGCGTGTGCACTGCAGCCAGGCGTGCCAGCTGCTGCAGACCTGTGAATGTTGGCACGCTGGTGCCTGCTGGTGCTGTGAGGGAGGCAGGATGAGGCCAGCAAACAGAAACTCAGGCTGGGTGGAGAAGACGGCACCTTTAACACAATGCAAAGACGGGGTGGAGATAAAAATAGGAATTTATGGTCCCTGCAACCAGACTGATTAATGGAACAGGGAGGAGACGTCAGAAGTTGACTTTATGTAGAACAATTTTTATTAAACCAGGAATGGATTTTCCTATCTTGGGAGTTCAGCACAAGTGAAGGTTTGGGACTGGGGAAGGACTTTCCCTGAGGTTTATTTTTGCTACTTTGCAGTATTTTTCAAATAATGGATTGTGTTTTTGGGAGAAATGAAGGGGCACGGAAGGCAGCTGGGGATAGGCTGTAAGAATTAAGTAAAATCTTTTTGCCTTCCTCAATGTAGAATCATAGGATAACAGAATAATTTAGGTTGGAAGGAACCTTGAAGGCCACCCAGCTCCAACCCCCTGCCGTGGGCTGGGTTCACTCACCAGCTCAGACTGCCCAGAGCCCATCCAACACCACTTTGAGCACCTTCAGGAATGGGGCACCCACAACAATCTGGGCAGCCTGTGCCAGTGCCTGACCACCTTCATAGTATAGACTTCTTTCCTAACATCTAACCTAAATTTCCCCTCTTTTGACTGAAAACCATTTCCCCTTGTCCTATCACTATCACACTGTGCAAAAAGTTGCTTCCCTTCCTTTTTATAAGCTTCCTTCAACTACTGGGAGGCTGCAGTGAGGGCTCCAAAATACATTCCCTTCCATGGAAACAATTGTATTTGATACTAGGTGACATACTCTTTTTTTTTTTAAAGAAGTTATAGATGGATCAAATAAGTTAAACTGTCTACTTAACTTCCCAACACAAATAACCATGTTTCCATTGTATATTTTTATAACTGCAAGCGAATATTAATCCATCTATCTCTATTCATCTCTTTTTTCTTCAAGCTGAACAGTCCTGTCTCTACTCCCACCAAATTCCTGCTTCCTGTGGTTGTGAAAGTAAACAAGCTCAGAGTACATGAATGGAAGCAAATAATGTAAACAGGAATTCTCATGCTAATAGTACTGGTGTTTGCTATACTTAGAAGTGGAAGTCAAGGCAGCGCCTGGCAAAGCAAATCTCCTGCAACTGAGAGGGAAGCAGAAAAATAATCACCAGGCGGGTCACTGAGTCTGCAGAGGAAATTCGAGGTGCAGTTTCACAATATGTTGAGTCCACAACAATGTCAGTTCAAAAGTTCCCCCTCTGCCTGACCTTGGCCTTTTTGAGAAGGCTTGGGAAGAGGAAAGCGTGTTTTAAAAGCAGAATGTTTAATAATCTGATTTGTAGTTTTACCTCCACAGAAACATAAACTGATGCTATTGAAGAATTGATGGAAAGGGGAAATGAGGTTGGGCACAGAGAGATCTCCACAGTGGAGCTACATTGGCTGAGTTTGCTGCCAAAGCCTTATGAACAGAAAGTGAAAAAGGGGAGATAGGTAGTCCATTAGCATGTTCCTTGATTTCATTTATCATTAGACACGGTAGCTGGTAGAGTCTGAATTCCCGGACAGCCTCGTCTCTGGCTGGATGGACTAATTGATTCCTGCTCAAACAGCTCCAGTGTCATCTCTGGATGCTCCATCCAAAGTGATGTTGTTAAGCAAGGGCCATCTGCCAAGCTCTACTTTGTCATGAGTTGCTTTGGAACCTGTGAATAGATGTAAGGATTCTCACATTAAGTTAGGAGAAGTAACCACAGTAACTGTATAGTTCAAGTTTTCCTTGTTAATAACAAATCTGAAGATTTTTGTTGTCTTTGTTTCTTACTTGGTGGTTTCATTATCCCGAATAAAGCCCAGTGTTGACAGCCACTTTCAGTGACACATAGAGACACTTTGCAGGTGAGAATAATAACATTCAGCAACACTGACATCTTGTGGCCGAGGAGAAATGGATCAAGTGCCAGACCAACCACCAGCATATCCTCTCATCTGTTGAGTGTTCCTAAAATATGGCGGTGCTTAAAGGTGTGAGTACCAGGAATCCGGAAACCTAGAGGTTAAAAGGAGGAAATGCATAAAGGTGATGTTTTATTAGTTGATTGAGCTGTCTGTGGGGATAATCTGGTTGCATGCTAATCCTTTTGGCTGATCTGCATGCGAATGATTCCCTCCAGAGGATAAGGATAGAGCGTGGGATGTTTGACGTGACAAGCTGGAGAAGCTGAGGCTCCCCATAGTCGGTCTTCTTTGTATTTTCTGCTTCCATTGGGAAACTGGGAGAGAAAATACCCCTGGAAAAGGCCCTAGGAAGAGCCTTTCTAACTACTTTTTCTTGCCCCCAGAAATAAGATCTGCAGAACCAGACTTTGAGACTTTGCCTTGCAGCCAGCGGTGGATTTTGAGAAAAGATGTGGCAGGGAGACTGTTGGTATGGAAAGATTTCTAGGAGCAAATCCTTGTTGACTGGAAATCTGCAAGCCTGTTCTTCATGTTAAAGTCACTGAAGCTTAAATATATCATGTACAAAATGGCCTTTGCACTTTAAGGGTGTGTAGGATGAAATCAATCCAGTGGGACTCCTATAGATGGTAGAGAAGGATTGAGAATTTCATTTGTGGTCTAAAGATAGATGTTTGTGATTCGGCAACATGTGATGGTCAGCCTTGGACTTTTCAGTTGCTAGCAGCTTCTTGGATTGGTTCCTTGTTTACACATGCTTTTGCTGCTAACGAACATCTGTATCCACTTTATCATCTGAACCCAATAACAGTATGATTACTGCCCGTGAAATGAAATGTTGTGCAACTGTCTTTTGCAAATTTCTAGAGAACTGTCATCAGGCTTCCTCGAGGCTTCTTGAGGTGGGGTGGCAAGGAGAAATTGTGACCTAATTGCAGCCTTTCAGTACCTAAAGGGAGCCTATAAAAAGGGAGCCAACCTTTTAAAGGGTAAATAACAGCAGGACAGGGGGAAATGGTTTTAAGTTGAAGGAGGGAAGATTTAGGTTGGATGTCAGGGGGAAGTTCTTTACTATGAGAGTGGTGAGGTGCTGGAACAGCTGCCCAGAGAGGCTGTGGATGCTCCATCCCTGGAGGTGTTCAAGGCCAGGTTGGATGGCACCCTGGGCAGCCTGGTCCAGTATTAAATGTGGAGGTTGGCAGCCCTGCCTGCAGCTGGGGGGTTGGAGATTCATGATCCTTGAGGTCCCTTCCAACCTTTCTGTGATTCTGTATGTTCTGCTCACAGTCTGTCCTTAAAATCAATACAGCTGGCTGATTTGGAGCTCATATTGTGTAAAATCCTTTTTGAAACCTATGGGAAGACATGTAGAGGTCCACACTAGCTGATGGTAGGAGTTTAGATGAAGAAAATATTGATAGCTGGCCTTTAACTTAAAAAATCCAAAGAAATCCCTGAAGTTGGTTCAGTCTTGTAGTCATATGTGGGAGATGAAAATTTCTCCTATTTCTAGAATGATTTTTTTTTCCTTTTTTTCTTCCTGCTCTTGTTTAGAATTGATTTTAGTAACTTAACCTGTTGAGAATGTGAAAACAAACAGTAGTAAAAATGAATTCTGAAGTTTTTAGTGTGCTTTGGCACTTTTAAAATCAGTGCATTAAGTCACCTGAAAGCACTGACATGCACAAATGCTGTAATTTAATGTATTACATAAAGTTCTGATTTAAAATGGTTGCAATCATGTTTTAGAGAAAAATACCCTTTTATCTGCTCTGTTGACTTCAGTTAATAATACAAAAGATTATTTTTACTTGATAGGAGCAATGTGGAGTGAAATTCATTATTCAATATAATTTAAAAGTTGGTACTGTGGAGCTTGCAAGAAGCATTCATTCATACTGATGTTTTCCTCTAAAGCACATCTTGTTTTATTGTCTAACTATATTAAAATCTATCACACTGAATCACAGATGTTTGTTTCAAAGAGGAAAAAAATGCTCAATTCAGCAGAAACTAGCAGCAGAATGCTGAGTTAGCACCTTTCAAAATGCCAACCAACTTGGTGTGAATTTTGTTTATTTAGTTTCTGAAACGTATTATGCTGACTTCTGAAAGAGTAAATATCTCTAATCTGTTCCCCCTCGTTTCTTCAGCAGAACTTTCCTATGCGATTTTCCATATGCATCCTTTTCATTGATTTGTCACTGACAAAAGTGACAGATATGCCATTAGGTAGCATTTAGTGTTGTGTATAGTAGCATCTTTATTTTCTATTTTGACATTTAGAAATAACTTTTTTTTTTCACCTAAACCAGTAAAGGTATTGCCTTTCAGCCCATGCCTGAAGCAGAGCTTTTAGGATTCATTTTGTCATTTTGTGAGCTCAAATAGGGAACTGCGCAAGCAACTGGTTTTCAGCTTATGGCCCTAATTTTGACATTATCATTGGAAAAAAGGGCATCAGAAAGGATCATGAATAAAAGAAGTGCTTCAGTCCTCTCATAAATCACATACAATGAAAGTGAATGGATGCATTGATTCTAAAACTGTAAGCCTGGAAAAACTGGGTTTCTGAAAACTGTAGTGTATCCTAAACAGTTAACCATATTCAACTGAAGCGTGGTGAAACAGCTGAAGGTGCAGACACAATATGTTTTTGATAAATCACAGGCATTTCTAAGGTAGACTATTGTTTTTCTCATCTCATCATCAGGGAAGGTGAAGTAGAGAGATCTCTTAGAGTTTCAAAAATATTCAGCTGTTAGCTCAACCATATGCTTGTCAACAAGTCGACAATATTTCTCCATTGCCCAACAGCCCTACATAATTCATCCCCTGTTGGAGCAGTGCTGGTGACAAGACTGGATTGCTGTTAGCTTTGACCCCTGTTCATGTATTCGGCCTGCTAACATTTCTATCTCACACTCTATTTTTTTTATAACATATGGTCTTTCATCTGTAGGGCTAAAAAGCCAGATGTCCATAGCTCTTTTGGTCAATACAATCAGTTATGCTGCCAATCGTAAGCCCTTTAAATACTGCTACAGAAAATAACAGAGTTTGTTTTCATATTCCTAGTCTAAACCTATTTACCAGACTCATAATGATGCTGTAAAACAATATCTGTACATTGCCTAGTCATACACAAACTGCTGTATTTTATTTGTTAAGTAATGGACAAGCAATGAAGCAGCTGTTGAAACATTGCACTGGGTTTTTTTTCTGCAGCTGAATGACAGAATTTGCCAGGTCATTTAATCAATTTCATACTGATTTAAATTTGATAAAATCAATCATATTATCTCATAGATTTGGTAGCTGGAAAGACAGCATTATTCACACTCTAATGCTGTACTTCAGCCATTTTCGAATTAAAAATGGAAAGATCCTTTCAAATGTCTGCAACTTAGTAAATCAAAACCCAAAATCAAAACCAAAAATCAAAATCCTATTGAAATTATAATTCTGAAGCTCCAATTTATAAAATAAGGAATTTTACAGAGTAATTATTCAAAATATGGATCTGAATTTTCAGGTGTCCTCTTCTCAGAAGCGAGTAATCAATTGCTTGATGAGAAGGGAAAAATCCATACAATGTTTAGAGCTGTTAATTTTTTAATAAAACAGCTACTTTCTATATTATGCAGACAACTCATGCATAGAGAAATTAAAACTAGGGAAGTTTTATTCTCTATGTACAGTGTAAGCCAAAACCAATGTAGATTATATTTACAATGACATATAAAGACAGTCAATAGCTAGTCTTATTCATTTGACTTCGATAAAAGCCATCCTTGGTAGCCTTTCGTTAAGCAGAATTTCCTTTCTATACAGGGAATTTTCCCCAGTTTGAAAATTAGATTGCAAATACTAAAATGTGTGAAGGTGAAGACACGAGAGTCAGGTCCTGCTGACAAAAAGTGGTCATAGCATCAGGAAAGCACATGCGTGTCTGACATTTAAGCATGAGAGTGTAGTCCTAGGTACCCAGACTCTGCCTCTGGGCAGCAGAAGTCATGTTCAGATATTTCAGTTTCCTTTACAGTAGGATTTGGTGCCCCAGGATGACCCCAGCAAAAGCTGACAAGTAAAGCTGAGAGCTCCAAACAAACACTGAGAGAAAGGTAACATCTTGAGTCTTGCCTTTCCAGATGCCTTGCTTAGGGCTTCAGTGATGTCGACTTCATCCACTCCAGGACCTGACGATAGGTTGTCAGACATTTTGGGATATTTCACTCCTTTTGTGGTTGATACCTGCCCTATGATTTTACAAGATGCCCATCTCATGAATAGTCTTGGCTCTTCAGAAGTTAAACTGGCATTCAAAGATCAGAGCTTAACTCTTGGCTTCAAAACACTTTCATTCAGAATTTGTAGTTTAGTTTTCCTATTATTATACAACAGCTTGAGGTCAAGAGAATTTGCCTATTAAGTGGAACATTGAAGTCCAATTCTTTCTTTATCTTCTGGCTTTCAAAGACCTACCTCCTACCTTCTCTGAGAGCAATTAATTCTAGTTGGCCTATGTGCTGCATGCAACCTCATGGTATCAATGTAATGGCATCCTTCAGGGAGCAGATGAGTGTGAGTTTCCAAGTCACAAATCAGGACTGGGTGTTTGTTTTGTTTTTGATTTGGTACTTGTCTTCAGTGTGGACTCCATACAGTCTGCATTGCCTTCTGCATGCTTCATGAAGTCCATATCAGGGCCACACTCCAGAACAGTGCCACACTTTATGAAGTGCAAATTGGCTGTGCAAACTTTATTAAGTACACAAATGTCTAATCACTCCCTCAAAGATACGCCAGGCTAATACTCAAAGGTATTACTTTCCATAGTATCTAGCAGCTTAAAATAATATTATTTTCTAATTCCAACTTTTACTGTTTCATTAGCCAAATAAAACTAGGAAAATGTCTGTGAGGTGAGAATACCTCAGTTGTTTGGCTCCCTTAGAGCCAATATTCAAACACATGGCTTGTTTTACCTCCAAATGTACAGAGTGGTCCTATTGTGAAGGATGGAACTGTACCTATGAAGAATTTAATGCTAATAGATTTTGGTGTGTTGAAGCAGGAACTGAGGATATTTAAAAAGACACATTTTGTTGTCACTCGTCAAGTTAAGGGGTTGCTGACTCTTCAGATGTTTCAGTTGCAAGCTCAGTGCTGAGTTGCTTGGTATGCTTTCTTAAATGTTCTCAGGACTTAAATCTTAGGTGTGCTCAGTAGGAAACATTTAAGCAAGTTTAGAAGTCCTAGGAAGAACTCTTAGAGTTGCATATCACGGCAGAGATCCCTCTGTGGCTCCACACAGTCTGCTAGTGCCATTCCATATTATATTTTTGATAGAGTTGTTATTACTTGTAAGTCTGGATGGCATATGATGACCCTCTGAGTTTAACAAAAAAATATATTTATCTTTTTGTATACTTGTCAACTCCCTTTAGTTTGGGGTTATCATCCTTCATATCTGCTGTGGCTGTCTGAAAACATCCCTTTCAAGTTGGGAGAAACAGATAAGATCATTATTCATTACATGCTATTTTTCCCTTTTTTTTTTCTTAATTATGTTTCCTCTGTCTTTCTTTTGAGGAGCTGTTGTATTCTAGGATTTTACCTATGGAGATGATAGACAAATACATATACATAGAATCACTCTTGGTGCACAACTGTGGCGTTTAAACTAAGGCACTACTGATTATATCAGACTTTTCTCGAAGGTCTGAGACAATGGATACAAGTTGAAATGGGAAATTCAGATTAGATACAAGGAGAAGACTTCTTGCCTTGATGTTAACTGCTCTGTACTTGGGATCCAATGGGGTTTTGGGAACATCATCTGTGGAGATGTGCAAAACTCAGCAGGTCTGTCTCTGTAGGCTGATTTCTCTGGATCTGCTCAGAACTGGTGGCTGGGCTAAAAGATGTCTAGATTTCTTTGAGCCTGCAAAATTGTGTGATTGTATAGGGAAAAATTTTTTATTAATTTCATATTTATATTTAAATTTAAATTTAAATTTAAGAATTATAATTTAAATTATTAATATAATTAATAAATATATTAATTACAGGGCTACAGTATATACTACACAAATATGTAGAAAATTGTTGTCTGTCCTAAAGAATTCATTCTTGCTGAGGTCCTACAGAAATTCAGTGATGGAACAAGAAATGTAATTATCTTGGTGTCATTCCTTTTGCTGTCTCTGTTCAGACCCTGGTGTATTCAGAGTGCATTTTTAGGTTAGGATGGAAGGACTGCAAAAATAGGATTAATGTTTTGGTTTGTTCACTTGAAAAAGATATTTTTGTCTATGGTATTTTGCAGTAGTGAAGGAAAAAGTCAGAGGAGTGTAATATCCAGATAGACACCCTATCACTGTTACACCAATCTTTTTTGCTGGAGATGCAAAAACAATTCTGGGAAATGGGCTCCCAGTTAATTGTCTGTGCAGTCCCTAAATGGGTTTATTAAGGCAGTTCTAATGTTACGGGATGTAGGAATAAGTTTGTTTGCAAAAGATATTTGAACAAAGGAACTGCATCTCTATATTCTCCCAATGGGCCGCAAGTTAAAATATAGTGCAAATACTGAATAACTAATTTCCAAGGAGATTCACAGTGGTTTGCAAAAGAAGACCAATAAAAAACCACCCGTTTACATATATGATGCATTCTGCTTCTCTCCACCCCCCCCCTGCACCCCACTTTAATAATTAGAAACATGGTTTCAGTGATACACTTTACAAAACCATTCTGGGGATTCATGAATTTAAAAGAAAAAAATAAACTAGATGTGAATAATTCATACTTAAATAGCTCTGGGCCAAGATATTGCTTCAGTATTTCCAAGTATGCAGGTTTTATTATTCTCTTAAAGTATGAATAAAAACAAGGTTGTTTTATCGCACTTGGACTAATCAATGATATGCCTAAAGCACAGTTGGCAGTAAATGATCCGTTTTAGCTTAAAACACTTTTTAAATCGATGTGTATTGTAAGGGAATCATAAAAATCTTCAAATTAAAGACGTTTGAGCCATAAAAACAAGTAATATATTTAAAGGTTTTTTAAGGCAGAAATGTTTCCAAGTAAATAGGAGATGGGCCAAGCAGTTCCCTCTGAATTACTGTTCATCAGGCTTTCACACTCTATTAGGGTAACCTTCATGAAATATTTCAACATTACACTTCATGATGTAATTTGAATGCATTAGATTTAATTTGCCAATAAACTGCAGGGAAAATATGGAATATGCTATCCCCAAAAGCTTATGAACTCTCTCTGTTTAGATTGGTTCATATTCACAAGGGTTTCCAGTGTGAAGTTTGCAGGCAAAAGTGACTCCTGTGACTACAAGGCTTTATTCAGGAGTGTGTTCATTGCTCTAGGAGAGAGAGCAGTGCTCTCCATGTGCAGCACTCATGTCTGTGAGTCTGTATGCTGGGTTCAAGATGCTTTGTTCTCTGCAGGAATACACTTCACTGGGAAACCAGTGAGTTGGGGCTGTCTCTGTGAGTTAGAGACTTCTTCACCAACCCTGGGCAAGTTCCACCATGGCTCTTATTCCAGCCATGTTTCAAAAAGTCTGTGGTGCCAATCAATCACTGAGCTCACATGATGACATCTGAGGGACTGTAAAATTAGATTTGCAAGGCAGTGTCCTTTAGGATGAAGGTTTTTGATTTGTCCAGCTTGTACACAAATGCTTAAGGTTGCTTCTAATCTCTGCCATCCGTCTTTGGTGCAGATCTAGTATGAGAGCCAGTGAACGACTCAGCAACGCAGAGCAGAGTGGCTATAAAGTTTTCTCTCTACTTACCACTCTCATTCATATTGCTGGCAACTTTGCTGTCTGCATTTCTAAGAGGCAATAGATGTGCACACATCAGAAATGCCATGTTGAGGTTTGGAGAGGATCCACTTAAGACGAGACTTTGCTTCCAGTGTTTATACCCTTTGCCTTTGATTACAGTCAATGGGAGTAAATGGAAATACTGACAACAGGACGTGGCTTGTAGTGAAAAAATGTCATGTGATATCTCACAGCACCCATAATTATAATTTCCTTTTAAAAACTTACAAAGTACATGAACTAAGTAAGAGACCTGAGTTCTTAGCATTTTATGCAAACTAACAGGCGAAAAATACCAGCTCAGCAAGAAAGTCTCACTCCACTCTGTGCAGGACCAGAAGGAATAGTGTTTTGTAGGATGTCCATACATTAATGGAAATAAAAGTACAGAAAGCCTCAGAACCTGGACTATTCTTGCTACAGTTCTGATTTGTTTACAAAGAGGTTTGCGTCACCAGAATGAAGCTAGAAATTTCACTTCCTGCTTAAACCGATTCCCATAACTTTGGAGGTCTTACAATCAAACTCTCTTGATCTCCCATCTGTAAATGGAGATAATGAAGATGCAGCAAAGCTTTTCGGCAGCTAGTTCTCTGTTTGTGTTTGAGATTCATTGATAGATTCCAAGTCACTGCACAGCAGGAGCCTAGCTTTGGTCCTGCAAAGTGTTCTGGAGTAAGCTCAACAAACCAGACCATGTCGACCATTCTCACAGCTTTCTGAAGACTCCATACTTTCCCAGCATCCTTGGAAATCTGGATTATGCTGTTTGTCTAAGGTCCTGGAGGAGCTGGTGGTATGATAGTTATCTGAAACACAAAGGAAATTAGAATTTGCTGCCTCAGCTAGAACAAACATCTGGAAAGTTGAGAATGGCTAAAGTGGAAGTGATGAGGTGAGACATCCAACAGTTACCCAGTATGCTGTTTTCTGGGATGGCTTTGTGTGCACCATCTCTCATTTCATGCTTAAGCAGCTGGAAGGAGAAATTTTATGATGTTTGTACATTTTTTTTCCCCACCAGCTAAAGGCAGAAAGAGTTCAGAAGTTTGAATGTTGTCTGCAGCATTTGAGGATGTTTTAATGGGACACAGAGAAAGGTTAGTTGTTATTAGGAAAAACTTACCTGAAAGAGTGGTGATGCATTGGAACAGGCTGTCCAGGGAAGTGTTGGAGTCACTATCCCTGAAGGAGTTCAAGAAAAGGGTATAGATGTGGCACTGAGGGACATGGGTTAGTGGGTATGGTGTGGATGGGTAGATGGTTGGACTTGATCATCTTTGAGGCCTTTTTCAGCCTTTATCAGTCTATTATTCTATGAAAACATGAAAAAAAAAAAAATCAAATAGTGTATCTCCTGGCCAGTTTCACCTTGATTTCTTTTCAGGTCTCTCCTATCACTTCCCTAGCACTAGCAGGAGAATTTCTGATCATGGCATCATATCATGGAATCATTGAATGGCCTGGATTGAAAAGGACCACAATGATCATTCAGTTTCAACCCCCCTCCTATGTGCAGGGTCACCTATCACCAGACCAGGCTTCCCAGAGCCACATCCAGCCTGGCCTTGAATGCCTGCAGGGATGGGGCATCCTTAACCACCCTGATCTTTATGTCTGCAGTCCCCTCATGTAGAGGATGCTGTTGGATATGAGAAAGTCTGGTAGGAGCCTTGAAATATGCTGAATGTATGTTTAAAAAGAAATAGAGATGTGCAGTTCATGATCTGAGATTGCAGTAGAGAGCTTCTCTTATCCATTCTCTTTTTGCTCTGGCAGAAGAATCTTGGCACTATCTTGAAGGAGCGTATTATGTTTCCAGTGGAAGGAAACAATTCCAGTCATTCTCAACTAATCCCTATGTCCCCTACTGTGTTAATACTACAGGTCCTTAAAAAGAGACCCATTGAACTTTCTTTGGCTAAAATGTGGTCACTGAATAAATAGGCAGGAAATTAGAAATTTTTGTTCCTTTGTATTTCAGGAGAAGCTATCTCCTCACACTCGCTACTAGAAGCCCTGAAAAAAGTTTCAAATTCATAAATATCGTTTATTCTTACTGAAAATTTTGCAGAAATATTTGGCAGTAAAGAAAGAGCAGTTGTAGATTCTTTAGAGTAGAAAGTTTAAAATGGAAAGTCTGACACATTCTTAAGCTATAATAACACAAATGGGATCACTGTAATTTTCAGTTCTGATTATAGGTTATAAAATCTCTGCCAAATACCCATATATTCATGAGCCTGCGGAAAACAATCTGCAAAATGAAATATGGAGAACTGCTGAAGGAAAGTACAGGCAGCTGTAAATATAGGAGATATAATGGTAAAGCCAAACCTAAAATCAAGATACTGTTGATAACTAGTCAGAGAAATTTCACTCATACCCTATCAAATTGAATTTAATCACCAACAATTTCCATTATCTAAGAATATAGTGATTTATTTACGCACATCGTAAGACAAAAAGCTTTTCTAAGATGTGATTAATTTGGAGAACATATGAGAAGTACTAAATAGGAAAGAAATTATAGGGATGTTATATCCTTGCTGAATAACATAAACCATGGAAATTCAGACTCAAGGTTACATCAAGGAGAAGGAAACAAGTTCTAAAAACTGTATGTGTTCATTAGTTTTGGTCACAGTAAAATTAAGAATTTTGTCATTCGGAAAGGTTGCTTTTTTTTTTATTATGGTGCCGTTCAAAATACTAGGATTAAATACATAAAAAGGGTAACTAAGGAAATCTCGTTTCGCATATAATGTACTACAACTGTTAGAACTACTGTAAGCATATCTATGCCTTCATATTGGAGTCATAGGCTGTGAGACTGCAAGGTGGGTGAACAATGGACCTCCTCCCACTGGATTTCATGTTCCTTTCTAACCATGAGTTGTTGGTATTTGTAGGAGGTTAGTTGAGACAAGAAGTAAAAACATGGAGCTATTCCATGAGTAGGAACAGTGCAGCAAGTCATTGACACAAATTTCTGGTATCAGTAATAAATTGAGACAAAGAACCTCCAAACCTTAAAATGATAGCTGTGGGAATGTTGGCTTAGAAATAGGATTCATAGAATTTATAGAAATTACAACTTTATTTAAGAAATGAAGCAATTCAGGATCTAATAGCTAAAGAACTACGCAGTTGAATTATTGCCTACTATCATTGGTCCTGAATGTTCCTTTCCAAGCTTTCCCACTCACCATTTCCACAATCACCATTTCTTCTTCCTATTTGACTGACAGTGACTGCTTATGGCTTGTGAATCCTCTTTGTAAAAATGGTGCACACTGAAATTCACAAGCAAAATCAGAGTTTTAGTAACTGTAATTAATACAGTACTTCAAGACCTGGTGGGGCCCTTCAGTTGAAAGTTTCAGAAACTTCCAAATAAATAGTGAAGTCAACCTTAAAATATTGTGTCTGATGGGTAAATGTAATCTTACCACTTTATGGGATTAAATAGATGTACCAAAAAAATAAATCACAGGATTCTGAATTTGGGCACCTGAAAGGTTATATTGGCATCTTACTAGGTGTGCTTTCTTCTTTTTTTTGGAAGTGGAATCAGGTTTGTGGCTCCACCACACTTCATTAAAAAAGTGTGCTGAATTTCACTGGAAGGTGAGGATGCTCACCGGCTGCTAGCATAGAAGTATCTTATTTAGCTTACAGAATGTGGGTGTTGCTGTTTAATATCAGATCTTCAAATAGTCTTGAAGGGTTTTTGCCCAAGGTCATGCAAATCCTTTGGGAAAGACCTCAAGCCTTTTGACTTTAGTTCTTCACTCTAAACTGCAGCCCTGTAATGCAATGGTCTCAGCAAATCGTATCTGTTTTGGAGCTGGAAGATCATGCACAGAGAAATTTTCTCCTGAGCAAAGCCACCAGAAAATGAAATGAGCATACAGACCTGGAGACTGAACTTTTTGGTTTCCACTGGCTGGCTTTGGGGCTGTGAGCTTCTTCACAGAAATGATGTAATTCCAGAAACACCTCAGCGTTTGCTTGACATTGTTTGTTTAGTGAGTCACTTTTTCAACAAATATGAAAATGGTGTTAGTTAAGGAGAAGTCCAGACCTCTTCATCTTCTTTCTATAACAGTAGTTTTGGGGACCCACTATTATAACTTTTTATCTCACTCATTTTCAGTATGAATTTAAGCAGTAGTTCCATATCCTCAACCAGTCTGAAACACGTTACCTATTTCTCCCTCTGCTGTGCTGTGCAACCAAGGCAATAGGTTTCTTTATAAAACTGTGAAGCTGTGAAACATCATAGAATCAAAGAATCATAGAACTGTTTGAGTTGGAAGGCACTCTTGAAGGTCATCTTAGTTCTACTCCCATGTAATGTCCTTTGCAAATCTCTGTGAGTACTATATGCCCAGGATCTCTCTTTTTGTAGCAAGGCAGGAGGAGAAGTGAAGCCTTCAAAGTGAGAACAGGGGATCTTGTGATTTCTGTGGGGCAGGAGATGCTCCAGACCCAAGGGTGTGGATGGTTCTTTGCGCTGAGATACTCTGCTGAGCTGCTGTTGTGGCTGGAGATGGTAGGGTTACTTTATATGTAACTGGAAGATCTGGACTCAGTGGTTGCGCTTGATATTTGGACTAGATGATCATAGTGGTCTTTCTAACCTTAATGATTCTGTGATTCTAAAGCTCAGGGTAAACTGCAACATTAAAGCAGAGTTCTTGCATTCCAGCTGCAAAATGTTATCTGCTGGCCGTGCAAGGAGAGTCTGCAGCTCTCAGAGAGCCGCAAACTCTGTGGTGTAGCAGGTGGGCACCATGTATCTTGCTTTGGTAGCAAAAGTAGTGGTGGGAAGCAAGAAATGCTCCAACTCCTTGTGCCAGCTTTTAGATCTGGGCAAGGCGTGAGGGGCCAGCCTGGAGGCAGACCAGTGAAAATGCTTCAGACAAAGCTCACCAAATGCCAGTTCTCTGCAACTGACCTGTTGTGCTATCTTCACTAGAGACCCAGAAGTAAGTGCACTGTGACAAGTACTTCTGTAAAGGGATTTTTTGAGGTTGTTTTTCAGAAATGCCATTAGAAAAGTTTCTGTGTATTCTGAAAGGAATGCATTAAGGACTGTAAGTAAGATGATAACCCTATAGAATATACATAGTGGTTGGTTATTCTTGTCATGGCTGGGTTTTGTGTTTGGATGACAGAGACCAGGGGATTACCACCAGCACTGGCATAGGTTGCCCAGAGAGGTAGTGTATGCTGCATCCCTGGACACACTCAAGGTCACAGGGCTCTGAGCATCTGATGGAGCTATAGGTGACCCTGTTTGTTGCAGGAGAGTTGGACTAGGTGACCTTTAAGGGTCTCTTCCAATTTAAAAGATTCTATGATACTATAATTTTTAGAAATATTAACAAAAAAAAATTAAAATTTTTTTTAAAAAGGAGGGAGAGAAGGATTGTCCTGAGTGCAAACATAACATAGAGGGAAAAAAGAGTGTTTTCATTTTGCAACAGGAGGAGGGAGAATGCTCAGAGAAAGATTTCTCAGACAGGCAAGGCAGGCTGAGCTTACTGAGTTAATTTTGGAGGATGCTGCTGAAAAGGAAGTGACCTTTTGCTGAAGTTTGTCCTCAGCCTGCACAGCTGGGTGCTGGGAGAAATCCTAAATGACAGGGAGGGGAGGAGACTGGTTTCTGTGTTCTCTATGGGACTTGTTTCCAACTTCATCAAGTATTTCACTGCTGATAACTGGATAACTTAGCATTGCTGTCATTCATACAGCAGCATCAACTGTTCCTTCTGCTGTTTTCTTTCTTTATTCATAAATTTCTGGCTAAAATAAAACGTGCGTTAAACTAACGTAAGCTCTCTAGACTCCCATTGCTCTTTGAAGTCATCGTGAGCATTGCCCAACTCAGCTCACTGTATGACATAGCCTTTATTTAGCTCCTGCCAAAATTAACTTTGTTTAATTTTCTCTAAGTCATAGCACTATATGAGTTTTCTGGGACTCTATTTCTTTACATTTCTTCCAAGGTCTGGGTCTGCACTGTGGTTCTCTAACAAGAAATAAAGACACAGATGTTAGATGAAAAGTTCTCAAGAGAAAAATGTAAGGACAGTGAATATCAAAAGATGAGAGAGCATTTCTGAGAGTAATTGGGCAACTGAGCTCAGGAATGATACAATCTTTAAAAAATGCACCTTCTGTTTTCAGTTATAAAGAAACAAAACCAGTAACCTTATTTTGAACTTCTTGTTTTGTTTTTATACTTAGAGGTGCTATGTTTAGGAGAGGAAAAGTGACTTTGTATTGCCTCCAGTAAGATGCCATGTAGTTCCTACAGTACTTTCCCATTCATTCTTTATGTATTTTTAATATACTTTAGATTTTAGGTTGCTCATACAAATGATTGAAAGGAAATATTCCCAAGCAAATCTCAGCTGTGTGTCTGGTTCCTAGCATTTTAAAAAGAAAGATCTTCTGTCTTGTATATTTACATAAAGCCTGAATGCCAGATTTGGAAGAGTAATAAAAATATGCTTTTCTGGGATTTGTTCTTAGGGAAAGAGAATTCCCCATGACCAAAAATATCCCAGTAATAAGCATTTGCTTCGTACTGGCACCACTGTGACCTTAAATTATGAGCTTGCCCCCATTTGTAGCTAGTTTCCCCTCTTTAAATGTACAGTTAAGTCATTTGTAAATATCATAACTAAATCTGGAAGTGTAATTTAGTGACTCTATTTGAGGATTAAGAAGAAGAATAACATTACTTAGAACCATGTGTAATCTTTTCTGCTTTGTTTAATTTAGTTTCTATGCTATGCTTGTCTTATCTCATAGTCATTCTTTACTTAGTTCTCTTGATATATTTGCAACACTATTGATAATACCATTAAAAAATCTAGCTATCTCCTTTAGGAAAAAAATGAAAGTACACAGTATAAAGTGGGATTCATGTAACATTGTTGACATAGGATCGTTGTCCTTAGGAAGGAAAAAATGTTGCTAGATCATACTGTTCATTTTCCAACTAGAAAAGATTTAAACTGTATAAAGTAGGTATGAGATTTTACACTAGATCATACTAGCTGAATTTATTAAGCACTTGGACAACACTCAGGTTTCCTTAACCAAGAGTGCCAGAGAACTGAAATTCTCTGCTGAGTGTAGTCTGTATCATGGTGCCACCGATCTTAATTCAGTGAAGGTGTTATTCATCTGTTTTGTCTTCTGAAGGTGCTGTGATTGTCTGACGTTTGTTTACTGTGCCAGGAAGGGACTTAGTGATTCATTTATGTGTATTATTGTTCACTGCAAGACTCGGGAGCTTTATTCTTGCTGGGCTCACCTTGTGGATTGTTGTTTAACTCACACTTGACTATTTCCTCCAGATAGTATGGATGTTGAAGTAATTGTTAGCCCTATGTAGCTGCTTATGAAGTTTTTCTGACTGCTTTTCACATCAAATAGCCTTAATTTATGGTCTGATATTTTGTTTCTTTCAGTGAAATCCTATCCAGCTCTATAGGAATGTATTGAACTGTCAACAAACATAATTCTCTGTTATGTACTTGGAAGCAACATGGGACAGATCCTTGCCTGCTGCAAATACTCATAATTCCACTAATTTTTCTGGCACCATTTGAGTTTAGAGCAGCTGAAGACCCTTGTGAGCATCTGTAAACAATTTGCTAACACTCACAGAGCTGTCCATTACAAGACTGTATCACTCCCTCACACTAGGCATAGATTGTTGAAGATACCTTCACCCTTCACTCAGTGTAGTATTGAGGCAGGTGCACAAGAGGAAGTCCCTGAAAGTTTGCCATAAACATAACAGAGCCAGGACATCTCATAAAACAGCAGCGTCCCATGTCATCAACAGCTAGCTTCGGAAAATCTGAGCGTTAGGTAGAATGAAGACTGGAAACCAGGCACAAGAGCTCAGCAGAGCTGCCACAGAGCTGCTCCCAGCATTCCTTACCTCCCAAACTGTTCTTTCAGTAGTCAAATCCAATGCCCAGAAACAAATAGCCACACACAAATAAATCATCTGACACAGCAGGAGCTAAGAAACAGAAATAGCTGTGTCTCAGTTACAAGAAGGATAGATCCTCAGCAGTGGCCCCCCAACCCAGAAGACAAATTGAATGCAGAGACAAACTTGAAAAAAAAAGTTTTGTTGGAAAAAAAAAAAAAGATTGACCATCAAAAGTCGGCTTAAAGAAAAATGGGTGAAAAATATACACACACGTGTATGTATATATGTCTGTGTAACTTCAAAGTAGGAAGTGTGTGTGAAATAAAAAAAAAAGAAAGGGAATTTCATGGGAAGTTTCAGCCCAATTTAAAGTCCAGCTTTTAGGGAGCCATTTTCCACAGTAGGATCAAACACAGATTTGTAATGTGTAATTCCATATTTCCTTGATGAAGAACAGCAGGAAGCCTTGTTTTGATGGGGAATGAATCCTGACTGATACTTGTTTTAAGTTGTCAGAAAACATAACCATATACCTGTCCAGTCTTGTCCAAGATTGTTAAAAATTTTTAATGTTACTGACAAGGGAAGAAAAGTCATATAGAAGTGGGCAAAGTATCTTGTGCTCGAATCAAGACATGGGATTGCTGTATTCTTTCTGCTTTTGCAATGCAATTTGATAGATACTGGGCACTGTGCAGTTGTCAACATGAAAAACTGCATATGATTTTGTACTCTCATGGCATGTAACAAATTGTGCTGGTAGAACTGGAAGGAGGACTGCTCTCTAATTAAGTATCAGGGTGAATTATTTGACGTTCTGCAGTAAAATTAGTTTTAATTAAATTTAAATTTGACAATAGAATTTAATTGTTTTACTGGCCACAGGACTGAATAGTACTTTATAAAGACATCTAATCAACAGCAGTTCTAATCCCAGAATTGGCATGTGAGAAGCATTTGTCGACATGTAATTAGGACCCAATCCAATCCTCACTGAAACAAACTTCCCATTGATTTTAATAAGAAGTACATTAAACTGTGGACACCGCAGTTCACAATAAGTGCCATCTCTGCTTTTAGAATTTGGCACTAGACCAAATCCTATAATTTAGCTTGCTACAGACAGTGATCTTAGCCATATTATATGGTATGGCAGCTACAAAACAGCTGCCATCAGCTTCGAAGAATGGTAGTTTTATAAACTGGGAAATGAGTTTGTCATGGTAGATTGTTATATAGAAGTAGATGCGAGTCCAGGAAATGTTGCAGAAAGACAATTTTCAGTAAAAAGACCACTGAAATGGCCTGATAAGAGTATCAGTTTTAGTGACTAAACAGACACTCAGGAAACATTTCAAAGCTGCATACATGGCAATTTTAAAAAATATTCCTCATCCTCAAAGTAATCAATTTCATAGTAACCAATAGACATCAATTATTCACATCAGAGGAATGGATATACTTCTTTTACAATCTTCATTTAATCCACACTTTAAAAACGACTGATTTTATTGACTGTACCCAGTGTGCAATGCAAGTGTCTATGAAGATAGCAATTGCATCTGGGAGCTCTTTGCAGGCCTTCTGTAGGATTGGCCATTCTTCCAAGCTCAGTGGTTAAGCCAGTATTTGTCATATGCTGATGTGTGGAAATAGGTATCTGCATGAAAAATGGCTTCGTTTTCTTCTAGACCACCTACAATTACATTCTAACTGCATATGTTATACCAATCTACCAAAAAAGCACGAGAGAATACTCAGGAAGCTACAAATCTGTTAAGGTAATCTTTGGAGAAATTTGGCCTGTGAGATATAGAAAGGTATTTAACGATAAAAGAAATTGTCAAGCATAGTCAGTATGTGTTCATCAAGGGAAAGTCTTGCCTTAATGATTTTATCTCTTTCTGTGATAAATTCACCCGTTTGCTGGATGAAGGGAAGGTGATGGATGCAAAATGTCTGGATTTCAGCAAGGCATTTGATACCATCCCTCACAGTATCCTTCTGGACAGGTTGTTCAACTGCGAGACAAACTGGTTCATGCTACACTGCACAGATGAATTGTTTCAACAGTAGAGCTCAAAGTGTTGTAGTGCATGGACCTATGTGGGTGGATGATGGTCACCAGGGGTCAATTCCGGGGCAAGCTTAGCGATGATACAAAACTGGGAGATGTTTCTTACTATGAAGGGAGAAGTGGACTTGCAGAGGGACCTAGCTATGATGAAACACTGGGCAACCAGCAACGGCATGAAGTTCAACAGAACTGTGCTGGAGTCAGGTTTGGTGCAAGAAAAAACTTCTGTACAACTAAGGAGTTCAGACACTGGAACAGGCTTCTTTAAGAGGTGTCTGATGCCCCGCGTCTGTCAGCGGTCAAGAGGCATTTTGGTCAATGCCCTCAATTCTGTGCTTTAACTTTTGGCTATCCCTGAAGAGGTCGAGCAGTTGAGCTCTATGGACTCTTGTGAGTCCCTTCCAAAGAACCATTCTTTTCTATCCTTCAGATAGCCAAGGCATTTTTGCAGTGCTTTAACATCTGTAGATGTACACAACTAAATGAGATTAATCTTGCTCTTCTAAAGGGACTTGACCTCTGATACTAAGCACTGCAAGAATATTATGTAAAATCATGTCTAATATTTTTTGTGCAGGGAAAAGATTCTAATTTACTTTCTGTCCTAATGACTTGTTGTATGTCTGAGCTGCTAGTAAAGTCTCCCTTATGGTAATGAGGTGAATTTTCAAGGTCATAAGAGAAAGTGCATTATTAATTCATCACTTGTAAAAAATTTTCCCTGTAAATAAGGATAATACTCACAATCCCTCTTGTCTCTTTAATTACTTACTTGTCAAAACCTCAATTCATTTAAATCACTTACCTGTTCCGATGAAAGAGTAATACATGTAAAATTATCTTTTTAGCCTTATCTTGGTGTATGCTGAATGATGACTAATGTGTTCTCATGTTTGCGCATCCAGAGAAGAGTAATGAAGCTGTGAACGGTCTGGAGAGCAAATCTTATAGGAAGCGGCTGAAGGAACTGGGACTTTTAGTCTGGAAAAGAGGAGGCTCAGGGGAGAACTTAGAACTATCTATCTACAACTGCCTGAAAGGAGGTTGTGGTGAGGTGGGGGTTGGCCTCTTTTCCCAGGTAAGCATAATAGGATGAGAGGGAATGGTCTCAAGTTGAGCTGAGGGGTGTTCGGGTTGGATATTAGGAACAACTTCTCAAAAAGACTGGTAATGCATTGGCACAGGCTGCCCTGGGAGGTGGTGGTGTCACTGTCCCTGGAGGTGTTCAAGAAACGTGGAGATGTAGTATGTAGGGGCATGGTTCAGTGGGCAATAAGGGTGATGTTATTGGTGGATGGTTGGACCAGATGATCTTGGAGGTCTTTTCCAACCATTCTATGATGCCACGATTATAGTCATGGTGCAGGAAAAAAAATGTTTATGCTGACTTCAAATAGAGTCTGAGAAAGTTTAGAGAAGGTATAGGTATTTCTGTGCTGTCATTCTGTTACTTCTGTAATGAGGTATAGAGTCAGTCTGGGAAAAATGGCATACCTGAGTATACACAAATGGAAAACTTTTCTCAAATTTGTTTTTTCCATGATGGTACTGGCAAATAAAAATACTGCACATTGGAAAAATAAGCAAGATTGATGGTCTTGAGCCATTTCAAATTTGTTTGGAAATAAAACCTTTTTGCTAAGGACAACCATGTCCCAGTCTCTTGCAAAATCCTGGAGTGAATAGATTTGTGATTACTGATTGCTTGTGAGAATTTTAACTAAATAATGGATTGTCACATTCAAGTACACTGGCTGAAGTGTTTCCTATGTATATTACGGTCAGGTTGCTTACAGCACATCTTGAAAATAATTGTGCTATTTGTGGGAAGAGTTAAGCTTTATATATCTACTGGTGGATTTGTCTATGTAAGCTCTATGACTAAATGAACAAGTGTGCTCAAGTGAGTTAAAATGGTGTGTACTTCTGAGATTCATAAATGGAAGATTTTGAGCATGAAAATGGGCTTCAGCCACATTTGTCTCTCACTGTCACTGTGAATATGCTCCGTGGGTGATGCTGCATTGCTCATGAGGACTTATTTTGTCTCTCCAGGATTTGAGCTTTTCCTCTGGAGGTTGTGCAGACATCTGTAGAACGTGTGTCCTGTGCACGAGAAATAGGGTACAGCTAAATGAGCTTTGCAGAGGTTATGTGGTATTTTTAACAGACCTGCCTCCTGCCTGGTTGTCTGAGAAGAAAAATTTATGGGAACTTGAATATTAGTCACTTCTGATGCTGACTCTATGAATCAATTTGAAGTGGGATTGAAAGAGTAGTCACAAAGAAGGGAGCGGAAAGATGTAATTAATAGATTGTAAAGCTGAAAAGACTGTCTGATTCTGTGTAGCTCAGGTCACAGGTCTTCCCTGGATTAATTTTCACTTGAACTTCAGCATCTCTTTTTGAAAGCCATCCAATGCTGATTTATAAGTTCTTAGTCCTGGAAAATCTTGCAGGCATCTTCATGGTGTGCCTGTGATTAAACACCTTTGCTATTAAAAAAAAAAAAAAGAAAAGAAAAAAAAAGAAAAAGAAGAACATCATTTTATTTTTGATCCTTGTCTCCAACGTTTAATCTCTCTGCCTCAGTTTGCAAAATGTGGAAAATCTATGGAGAAATGGAGAATACTGTAAGGGTAAACACATTAAAAGACTGGGAATAGTCCATGTGTAGATGTAAAGGAGATCATGGTTTTACGTGAGATAGACATATATTGGCTGCTAGCTGTGCAAATAAAGGATTTCCATGTCACACTTCCACATGGGAATCTCTGAAGTCCAGAGCTTTTTTTTGAACCATTGTAACCCTCTGATCAACTTCAAAGAAAGAACATAACAACTGCCTGCTTATCTACATGACTGATCTGGGGTTTGCTCCATGCCTCTCTGAAGTCAGAATTAATGCAGCCTTCAAAATGGGTTTGAATAATTCATTTATTGATTCTCTTTGATGAAGCTCTGTTTCTCCTACTAAGAAAAAAGGGCTGTAATATTTAATAGAGATTATTTTTTTTAATAACCCAACATTGTATTTTTCAATTGAAATTCCAGAACTGAATCTGAAAAAGAGGTGCATAAGACAACTAGATGCTAAAAGTTCTCAGAAGGGAAAAGTTTGGTGAGAAAAAAAAGGAATTATTTTAAACAGGAAGACATTAGTATGGAGGGGGTAAAGATCCAGCATGAATGGAGACTGGCAATTAAGATAATTTCTTGTTTTTTCCTCTTCAATTTTCATTCTGAAGGAAATGCTGCTTTTATAGCTTTTAGCTCAGCTGTTCTATTTATCTGGATTGTGCTGCAGTGACAAAAATAAGGAAAAGGATGTTTTGCTTTTTTCTTTTTTTGCCAACTCTTTTACTTGTTGTGAAAAAAATAGACTGATTATGAAGTGGAATGAATTATTGATTTTTGATTGCTCAGGACTATCAAAAAGTATGCATTTGTGCTATTTCTTGTTGTACATATACAACAATTGGGTACTGAGGGTATTTTTCATGGGGAAGCTGTATGGTCTCACTACTTGTTCCTATGCTCTCACACACGTCTGATATTCTGCCCACTCTTTTTAGTCCCTGTTTCTTACTCATGAAAAGTCCTGTCTTTCTTTAATAGGAGCATTACCTGGGAGTGGACTTCGAAATGATAGCCTGTCTTTTTGTTCAACTCTGTTGGAATCCACTTGATGGTGGGTATTGCAAGATAATATTAATACTATGCCATCAAAATTTGTCAATCCAAAGAGAGCAGGTATGACTCACTGGAAAATATCCCCATCAGAAAGAGTCTTTCCCAACTGCTTATCTGAGTGCGTGGAAAGATAAATGCTGTGGTTCAGACTTTCCCTCCAGAGAGAGATTGTTCTTCAGGAAAAGTCAAAACAGACACATGCTCAAGTAGGCTCAACAGATTTTACAAGATATGACATAAACGACAAAGAATTTCTAGCAGTGGTTCTCTGTAGATGGATTTATAAAAGATCGAGGGCTTGAGGATTAAACTCTCTGTTGGCTGGGGTGAGACAACCTGATTATCCAGTCCAGCTGGAAAAGAGACGAGTAGCAAAGCCCATTGCAAGAAAATTAATCTAGTTAAGTGCTGCAATGCTGTCTTCAGCTGGCAGTGTCTGGGTGACACTGAACATAAACACTCATGGGTTGTGACTTGCATTGACATCCTAAGAGAACCACAGGAGACATGAAGAAAATGTTACTGTGTGTTCTACTCATCTCTGCAGAAAATGAACAAATTGAGCAAAAAGTAAATTGAAAGAATGGTTTCGTATAGCAGGGAACTATGCAGCTACAGGCTGTTAGGAAGATGCACCCAATAAGTGTAATGAAGACTAATGTTATCTTTAACCTAATTAAGTATTTTTTAATGTGAAAATACTTTGGCAGAAATTTTCCTTGCTATAATTGTGTTCTGTAGTCCATACTCTGCTGTTTTTTATTTTGCATTTTTTCTGAAAGTCACGCAGCCAAACAGATCTTTGCTGGCATATTGAAGACTTGTGGAGAGAAGCAAGGAGCACGAAGGATAAGATGGGAAAAATTATCTAGTAAAAATAAATGGAGAAAAATTCTGTGTAATGGCATTTTAAAAAGATGCAGATGAAACTTGGCTTCAGATGACATACTTCATTTTTTTTTAAGCAAAACTACCCTGAAAAATAAGATGATAATCATCTGTACTATTTTTTATTTGTCACCTGACAGAATGTCTGAAGTATAATTAGTTTATGGATACAGAACTAAAAGATGCTAAGGAGCAATACACTTTCTTAAAAGTAATGTTGAACGTCATTTCTTGAATATTTTTGCATACTTCTTTCTGTCACGACATGGGGCAAAACTGACATAGGGCAATATCAGAAATGATAATGAAAATTCTTGCCTAATTTTTGTTCTGTGAGTAGTTCTGCTGGCTTCTGAGTGGCTGTCTGCAATGGTTGAAGGCAGAAAATCTGTTATCCTGCACCAACCCTTGCAGCCTTTTAAAACCATATGAAATTTGCAGGATCTGTCAAACAGGAGCTCTATGTGTAGTCCCTGAAGTTCTTCATTGCACTTTCTAGAGTGGAAAATGATAGGAGCTGTAATTCTGAGGATTGTCCATGGAGGCTGCTTAAGAGTAGTACCATCATGGTAATGCATTCTGGATACATGAAGGAAGTGGTACTGCATGTTAAATTTATCACCACAGACACTGAACTACTATTTTCTCTGGCTTATTTCCATGATGACAGTAATAAAGGTAATGTGCATGGTCCTGCAAACCCTGCCTTAGTCTGTCCCTCTCTGTTCCAGGGGACAGGGCATTCCTTTATTCCTCTTGACATGTTTGTATTTGCCATTGCCCCATAGGAGATGAGGAACTGCAGATGGATGGAAGGGCTGACCTGCTTTTGGGTAAGCTTATAAATTTTAAAATGATCAGAGCTGCTATTGTTTTGGGCAGCTTGGATAACTCTAAGTACCATCATACCATCAAGCCCCATGTTTTCATTTGCAACTGCTGGAACTAGACTGTCCTAATGATGTGGAAAAGGGAAAAGGCCCCAGGCTAACTTTTGGTATAGCAACAGGGAATTGTAATGCACAGGATTTCCTGAATGTGCTTATCTGTGGAGAATGATGTGAAACAGCTATAATGAGTAATTTATCTTCTGAAAATGATTTACAGGCCTTAATTAGAATGGTTTGCTCTTACCTATTGCTCTTCACCAATATACCCCAAAGTGCCCAATGAAAAAACATTGGTAGTATTATCCCCATCTTGTACTGTATGATGTATGTACTACATACTGTAGGTATCAGGATCTGGGTCTTATATGGGCTGGAGTTCGTAATTTCTTTAGCTGGAGCATGGGACTGTATTGCTTCGGATAACTGAGTCCAGCATTATTTAACAAAGGCCAAAGGCACCTCACAAGCTGCTTTAAGTTTATGATCAAAATTTCCTGGTTTTCAACCCTTTGCTCATTCCATTCAACCATATTGGCTCTCTGAAGTGCTAGCGGTGCGGAAGGAAGAAGATGCTTTATGATCCTTGATGACTATAAAGTAGCAAATAAAGCTCTAGGGTGCTTTCAAGCTCACAGTGATCTCGTGGGGTGGAAAATTAATCATGCTGCAGCTACTGGAGAATATATTTTTTTTACATTAGATGCCTGGGTCTTTTTCCAAACCAGAAGATGATAAAGCGCTTCCCACTACTGGATGAAGACAAAAGAAATTGTCATCCACACAAGCAGTAAAATAAGCTGAATAAGCTTGTTTGGACTCCTGGTTACTAATCTAATCCTTTTACAATCATATTTTTGGCACTAGAAATAAGAACTGTTAGCAAAACAAACTTTTTTTTTTTTTTGTAATGTCCCAGTCATACTGTTGCAAATGTTGGATCTCATATCTTTGATCTGGTCTTTCAAACTTCAGTAACAGCCAATCTCTACTTACTACAGTAAGTATATTCTGTGTAAATCTATATAGGCAGTTAAACTTTTGGAAAGCACTTATAAATTTTTCCCTGCAGTCAATGTGTATTAGATACTGCTGAAATAAAGCACAGGCAGTGGTTTGAGGTTTCTTGAGACTCCCAATATTCCTGATGAAAAAAATCTTAGCTTTATTTTTTCCACTGCTATTTTGCAGACCAATTTTCTTACACCAGAGATCTTTCCTGAGACCTCTATTATACTGCAAGTATGGAGGTCCCTCTGGGGTACCAAACTGTCTATGTGCAAGATAATTCACAAATGCTCAAGATTTTATTTTCCTGCTGAAAGCTTGTTCTTATCTAGACAAGGTCATTTGGGATTTCCGGCATGGTTACAGTCTCCTTGTAAGCTGATCATTCCCCTTTTCACAAGCTGCAGCAGCCTATGAGCACTGGGATTTCATATGCTCTGAGCAAGGTCAAGCTTAGCATTTTCCACCCCAGTGTCATTACATCACTGCAGCACAGATGAAAAATGGAAATCATGCTTTTATTATAGCAAAGCCAGCTCTCCAGTTTTGCACTGCTGCCACCCTTTCGTCATCATACTGCACCTCAACCACCTTCTCATAACGTAGGTCAAAACCGAAGACTGAACTTGGAAAGGCAGATAACTTCTTGACTTGCACTTGTCTTTAACATCACTGAAGGGTTGTCCTTTAGAAAAAGTGGAGCCCTGTTGCAAAACCATTTATATTTATCTGTTCCTTGAATTTCAGCAGTAGAAAGATGTTTCTATATTAAATAAAATGCTAGGAGTGATGCTGTATAGGAACTGATTTTCTCTTTCTCTTTTTTCTGTAATTTCAGTTTGTCAATCTCAAGAAGGTGCTGCGCATCAGCTGTGGCACCAGACCACTTCCACCACAGGCTTCTACTAAGGGGAAAACTGGAACTTCAGAAGAACAACTTAAGGATGACAGAAAACATGTTTTCACAAAACGGAGCACAGCAAAAAAAGCAAGACTTGGAAAAACCTGTTGGTCATCATTAGGTTTTCAGCTCATCTAGTGCAAAGCTTTAGTATTTGGTAGATCGTGCTGTGAAACTGTGTGCTCAGGTAAGGAATGATTGTGAGAGTCTGCACTATCCAAGTTACAGCAGTTCCAATGAAATTCTTTGCCTTGCAGCCAATTCCTCTCATCCTATTGCTGTTACCTGTGAGCAGAGACCGAGTCCCACCTCACCACAAAGTCCTTTCAGGGAGTTGTAGAAAGCAGTAAGGTTTTCTCACGGCTCCAGTTCTCGAAGACTGAACAATTCCCGCCCCCTCAGCTGCTCTCTGTAAGATTTGTGCTCCAGACCCCTCCCAGCTTCATGGCTTTTCTCCAGACATGCTCCAGGGCATTGATGTCTTGTAGTTCAGTGGATTGAAAGAAAGAACAGAAGCCTTATTTGCTCCAGTGCACGCTTACTTGGACATCATCTTTCACTGAAGTATCTAACTCACTAAGTATTCAAAACCAAATGGAGCAACTCTGGGCTTCATCTACTTGAGAAAATGTGGTTGCTTACTTAGCAGATGTGTTGCAGCTTGGATTTGTGTTGGGGTGGGTGTCCAGCTGTGCACAGCCTCGAACAGTTTCCAGTTCTCCTTAGGAAGTTGTGCCCCACTTACTAGTGTTTCCACAGAAAAACAGATGTAATTGGGCAGCCATTAATGGGGAGGAAAGGAGCCCTAAGTAGTGCAAAACTTAGGGAGGACTTTGCCAAAACAGTACTCCGTCTGTTTGATGCAATGCAGGGTGCTGTGTGGAGGATGAAACCCTCAAGTGTCACCTGTGGTGTCTTCTGTTGCTAACTGTCTTCATGACTATTTATAAAACAAAAACAAAGAGAACCAACAAAAACAGGTCTCTATGTTTCTGTAATTTTCTAATCTGTGGTAGAAAATCTTATACATGTATAAAAAATATTCCTCACTAAGCATGGGTAAATTTATGGACTCTTGTGCAATACTCAGTCCCATTTTGGATGCAAATCAATGTTTTTTCTGCTGTCATTAAGTGAACTTTCTGAAGCATGAGGAGTACAAACGATCTCTAGGACTGAAGAGGTTCTTAGCAACATGAGGTTGGGTGGTTAAATATTACATAATTCTGTGGAAAATATTTGTTTTTCTTGAAAAGTCTTATATAAACTCTTATCATTTTGACCTCTGCAGTCAACAGTTATAGCTGCTTTCCCTCCAGATATTTACTGCAAAATGCAGAGATACTGTGATCTGAAGCACAGGGCACAAGTGTGAACTGCTGTTGTTCTGGTCCCGCCCCTGTGGTATTTGTCTGATTTAGGGAGATTTAAATTGGATACATGGAAAAGTTTCTTACAGTCAGAGTGGTAAGGCACTGGCACAGGCTGCCTGGAGTGGAGGTGGATGACCCATCCTTGGAGATATTCTAGGTCAGGCTGGATGGGGCCTCTGAGCACCTCATGGAGCTGCAAGTGTCCCTGTTTAATGCAGGGGTGTTGAACACTAGGTGGCCTTAAGAGTTGCTTTCTACTCAAACGATTCTATGATTCTCTTCCATTTACAAGCTACAGATGTTAAATAATGCTGAAGATAGGGCTGTGGTTAAATGTAGTTTGTCACTGAGGGCTCTGGAAAACTAAGAGGAAGGATGTGAGACACTGCAAGACGTCTTTTTAATTTTTGCTGTCTCCTGGTGAAGTAAAATATAATGCCAGTAAATAGCAAGATTCTGCAGTAATTTGTCCTTCAGTGACACAGAACTCCTTTAAAGTTGCTCAAAGTGCCATTTTATTTCTCATGCTCTTGTGATACTATACTGAATTGTTTCCTCCCCACGTACAATTAATGCAAGATGAATCTTTCTTCAACGGACATTTTAGGAATTGGGCACCCATTTCTCAGACATTTTCCATGCCAGCTGGCACCAAATTTTCTTAGGCAGTTCTTGAAATCTCACCCATAGAATTTAATTGTTAACTGAAGAGTCCTCGCTGGAAAATATGATTAATTCAAATGTTACCAGCAATAAAAATTACTTTGTTATGCCTGTGATGTGCACTGTTGATTCATAACAATAATGGCACGTTGCACCTAGGTAGCACTTTTCGTCTGAACTGGAGGATCAGAGTCAGTATTTCCATTTTGTGAGTGTTTCATATAAATCTCTGCATTTGTCATTGACAAATGAAAGAGTTTCAGAAATGTTTTCCCTATCATTTGTCTTTTGGAACATAAACCAAACAAGAAAAGTTCATATTGTATCACAAGGAGTAGGAAAAAAATGAGTTTGCTGGCTGGGAGAACTTAGTAATGGCAGAGTGATGAAATAGCTGGGGGACACGCTGGGCCCCACACTAAGTGCAATGGAAGGCATGCAGTCACTATGTGAACAGCAACACCCTCAGTTGTTCCTGGGGCACTGTATAGCACAGTCTGCCCCTCACTTTGTCAATGCTATGGTAAATAGATATTATGGTTTTACACATGTACTCTCAATGCATTCACTCAAAATCAGCATGTAGCAGTGAATCACTGTGACATGATGTTCCTTTTTCAAGCACAGCGAGAGAGATATTTTCCAGATAGAGTTCAGCTTATTTTCTTTTATGCGTGATGGGAACCACACTTGGTATTTACAGACTTTTAAAATTTCCTTGCAACCACAGCTATTCAGGCTTTCATTACATGTGAATTAAATGTGTCTCACAAACTCCTTTGTCAGCAAGACAGCAGGTAAAAGGCAAATAAGTGCAGGAGCAGCTTGCTGAGAGATGGTGTGAAGCACTTCCTATGCTCAATTTTCTCCTCTCTGAATAGGAAAAATATAGTTACAGAAGGTCACAAGTAGGATTTTTATTCCAGGTTATTCTATATGTTAAATTTAACGCAACAATCTGAAAACCTCTGCTTCAGGCATTACATAATCGGTTTCAACACATAATTTAATGTGCAGTGCAAACAGTACTGGTTGTGCTGGGAGGTATGCAGATGCACAGTCCAAAGAGACATAACATACAATCTGGGAGGGAGGCAGAGTAATTCACTTCATCACTGGGAACTGTATAGAAAAGTGATTACAAACTCATGCCTTAAAGTGAAAAAAATTTCCCAACAGTTCTGGCAGATGTGGTTTGCTTCTCTTCTGCTGCAGGCTTCTAATGTAAAAAAGAAAAAGTTATGTCACAGAAGTAAAAGCTACAAGAAAACCACAAAATACAATAAAAAAATACATATAATTAATAACATATCAGTGAATGGCTGCTCTGTGGTTTCTGTAACGTGGACTCCATAGAAAAATGCAGTGTGTGGGTCCTTAGATGTAGCTCGAACTCTGGAGCCCGTTTTCCTGACTCCAGCATTGTGTCCTCGGGGCAAAAGAGATTCTTCCCAAGGATGGTTTAAAAACATTAAACAGAGTTTTTCCATGAGATGATGTGCAAAAATATTCTTCAATAAAATGTGTGAAGAGCTTACTAAAAAAAAACCAGCAATAACAGCCAAACACGGCTACGGAGAGAGCTGTGAAATAAAACTCTTCAAAGGCCCAGAAAAATAAAATCATTCAATGATTAATGGGTTATGTGAGCCTTAGCATCTCGCCGTGAACTTGTACTACATGTGAGATTTCAAAAGACTACTGCCATTCTTACACTGACTGTATAGTTTTAAATCTCTTTTCTTATCTTCTTCAGGTTGGATATTAGGAAAAATTTATTCTCCAAAAGAGTGGTAATGCATTGGATTAGGCTGCCCAGGGACGTGGTGGAGTCACCATCCCTGGAGCTGCTGAAGAACTGTGGAGATGTGGCAAGGAGTGAGCAGGTAAGAGTAACAATATCTTCAATCGCCACTTATCTGAATTTTATTTTCTGGATGCACAATATAGGCTCTTTCAAAGCAGGCTCTGATGTAGCTGTAGCAATACATAAACATGCATGAAATATATGAAGGAACACAAAAATAGGTAGGTGGTATGGATGTTGGAAGGCTTTGGTCATCGTCTTTGATGCTGCCGTTACACTTACTGTCCTATTGCCAAAAAGGCAGGTGCAGCCAAATATCTTTATTTGCTTAAATACACTGGAAAGGAAGGAACCCTCTCTGATTTTGGTTTTCTCTTGAGGTACTTTGATAATCAGCCCATTGAAATCTTCCCATGGAAGACTGGGAGGGCAATGAAAATTGCCTGTTTTTTAACTGGAGGTGGAAAATAGTTTGTTTTGAATAAGTTTCACTGTAAGGAAGAAAGGTTCTGTGGGATGTGATGAGATGTCAAGCTACTGTTGAAGCGTCTGGATGCAAGTCAGTGTGATGGGACCAGCAAACACATTTGTGCTGTCATTCTGGGAGATCATGTATTTAATGCTCTGCAAATATTGCCTTACCCTGTTTGACAGTAGACCCTGAAAAGATCCCAAGATCTTATTAACAAGCAAACAAACAAAGATAATTTAGCTTAAAAACTAATATTCTTTTTTATTTGTCCAAGTATTCCTGGACACAAAAAGGGAGAATAATTGACATTCAGGCTGTATGTTACAAATCCACTTTTCTGATTTTAGTGGTGCCTGTGACAAGAAAGGAAATGCAGGAAAGGGAGCTGGCTCCAGAAAGGAGGTACAATTGCGTAGATACTTTCTACCTGGAAAGCACATTATTATATGGGTGGATACAGCTAAAACTTTTGGAATAAAATATGCAAACAACCTAGTTTTATTCCAAGCTTGCCCTTCTTTTGGAATATTTATATACTTCCTCTGATTTTTCTAGTGCTGTGATTCCCCAGTTGGTTGGTTGGTGTTTTTTTTTTTGTTTTTTTTTTTTGGCGTGTCTATTTGTCTCCCTTCCACCCATGATTCATTGTTCTCCTCCATTAGTTAGAATTAGTTAGAATTAGTTAGAGTTAGAATTAGTTCTGCATATCTCTCTTCTGAATATAACCAGTGCTTTGTAAGACTGATTGAGAAGACCTCTCTTTCTTAGAACATTCTCTAATATTCTTAGTGCGCGCTCCAAAATGCTGTGTGAATTGGAAGTTGTCTTTGCATTCCTTTGCCTCTACCACTAGAGCATGTGCTTCATGAATGTTGGCTGAGAACTATGGTTGTGGTTGCTCAGGCATATGTCACTCTGTTTTCTCTTTGTCTCAGTTAATTTTGCATCTTCCGGTACCTTTCTCTGCTCATCTAAAAGAGTGCTTTCCGGTTCAAAACAAGTGGTGTTGTGCAATTTGTTGAGAGTTGATTTTTGGCTGTTTGGAGGGGATGGGAATGGTTTCACAACATGGACTAGAACCAAACATGCATAACTTTTACCTTTCTGACCCACTTGCTCACATGCTTCCTGTTTCCTTTATTGCAAAAGTTAATTAGAAAAAAATAGGACAGGCTCTCTTAAAAATAAAACAAATGTTTCCGGTCCTGTTGTTTGTTGTATGTGAGATGGGTATTTCATGCAGAGCTAGAGAATTGGAATGTCTTGTAAGAAGCCTGGTGTTTTGGGGAGAAAAAAATGGAGGAGAAAATGTGTATCTGCTTTGTACAGCAAACAGTTCACAAAGCGCTTTATTTGTGGATGCAGAAGCAAAGAAAACTTCATCTAGATCACGGTTATGGGTCTTCAGCGTGCTCCACACCAGCACACACTTCTGGTTTTCTGCAGTGTCCTTGAACTCTGTCAGTTCTGTCTTTCCTGCAACAAATTTTACCAAGCGCAGGAAGTCATCGGTGGTACTTGACATGGCTTTTATGGCTAAGCACATGCTTTTCTAGGGAGAGGAGAAGAGTGTTTTGAAGGCTTGAACTCTGTGACATTTTGCTCAACTTGTGCAATCTTTTGCTCAATATTTGATAATCTGCTGTTTTCATCAGCTGTCAGTTACAAGAATTTGCTATGGGATTTTCACAAATAAACAGCAGTAAGTGGGAGACATGAAAAAGGACTGTGTACAGCCCTTGAGTTTAAATTCCTTTAAATTTCCTTAAGATTTCCACCAGTAGACTTCTGTGTGCAGAGAAAGCCACAAGCAATACAATCAATCATTTGGTGAATGTGGTTTTCTGAAACAGCTGTGTATCTGGATAAGCTGCTTGATAAGTTACCAAAGACAGCTTATGGGTGGTGCTTGTGCTCTCTGCAATTGTGCGAAGTGCTGTTCAAACTGCCCTTGACTCCCAGCCAACAGATGGGAAAGTCATTAGCAATCAGATTTGAACAACAGTTGCTTTCTGTGTTTACAAAGTTCTGTACATGATCTGTATGTTGACAAGTTATAAACTGGGTGGAAAATGTCTGACATCTCCTCTCTGCAATTTCTGTAAAAAAAAATGCAGCGATCAACACACAGCTGAGGGCTCCAGCAACCAGCAGAAAAAGGACTCGATGTGGTAAAAGGGCAGGACCATTAGGAACAACAGCAAGGCCAGTTTGCCACTAGACACAAAGTTCACCCCAAATCATGAGCATTTCTTGTGCTGTGGCTGAAGTCAATAACCTCAGTACAAGCAAGAGGAGTACTCCAGGTACATAAACCTGTCTTTAGGCAGGTCTAGTTTATGTGTCCATAGCACATAATCTAAGCTGTGCTCAGCCCTGGCAGAGCTGTTGGAGTAATAATTTCTCAAAAGTAAACTGCAGCAGAAAATCTCTAGAAAGCATTCTGCATAACCAGTACATAATTGACATCAAGCGTGGCATTATCCTCTTTTTGTTCTTATTAACTAGATTCCTCAAGACATAAACACATGATCAAGCTAATCCTAGTATTCAAGAGTTTAGATTAGGGATGAAATTAGTTCATTATATTTAATTTATGGGTAAAGAATCTCCATTAGTTTGTAATGTTTCCCTGTGCTGTAATAACGCTCTGCTTTCCCAGCTACTGTCCAGGAGCAGTCTGGTTAGTGCAGAACCAACATTTTGTCAAGGCACCTGAGGGCTGGGTTGGTAGGAGTAAATCCATTCCGATAAGAATTATTTCACTAGTAGGCCTGACAGATTATTTATTTATTTACTTATTGTAATCACAGTATTGCAAATATGTATTTTTTAATTGTTCTTTACTGAAAACCAAATCGGCAGGAGGGGAGATTTTTCAAAGAGTCAGATAGGCTCAGGTGGTCAACTCATAATTTTCAGCATGACTCAAATGGCTCTTCATTCCCTTACATTTCATTTTGCTACGTTGCAATAACCACAGATGTGACTGTCCCAGCCCTTTCCCCTGTCCTAGATCCCCTGAGGAGGACTATTTGTGAAATATACAGCAGAATGGATAGCTGACGGAGGTGAAGTTTGGATACATGTGTTTCAGACATGTAATGCATGGAGATTTTAAAACTAAAGTGGTGATAATGATGCTACCTGGCTTTAAATTCCTGCTGAATTAAAGGATCAATTCAGCCATAAAGTGATCACAGACTGTATTGTAGAAAGTAGCAATGAACTTGACGTTCCTTCTGATGGGTCAGTGGACCCATGGTCTTTTCCAACCTTGCTGATTTTATGATTCTATTCTGTCATTCTATGAAATCAAAGGAGCTGGTAACAGAACAGTCAAACAACAACCAGTAACAGCTTTGGTATTATAAAAGAAAAGATGTATGTGTAAAATCATTTTCCACTTAAAAAAGTGAAATAAAACACTAGGCAAATGATTGCTAGAAAATTTTATCCTGATTCTTCTGCTAAGGTCAGTGTGTATTTACCTACTTGACAGATGTTGATGCTCTTGATTAGAAATAATCCATCTTTTCTCACCCCATAAATTTACATAGGCAAATATGCATGTACCTACCTACCTGCATGAAAGGGAATGAGAACATAGGCATTTAGTTATTGAATTGGCCTCCAAAAAATGTGGAAATTTTCAAACACCTTCTATATTTCAGAGCAGAAGCACATGGCCAACCTCATTTTCCATTCAATTGTGAGCCATCATTTACATCTGTGAAAAGTGAGTGAAAAATGCTACCAGCATGAATAAACCAATTTCTAATTTCTTCACATAAACATGACATTATAAAACATAAGGAAGCAGAAAAGCTGGTCCTTTGTGCTGGCAGGAGTAGGTTTCAATTCTGGTCCCTCATGAGCCAAGTCTTTCTTGCCATATTTCTCAGGTAATTAAGTCAGTTTATGGGAAACTGTGTTCGTTTTCCTGCCTGTCCCCTTTTCATAATGATTTTGCCCTGAAATTCTGAGGTGGAGAGGAATCAGCACTGCTATACCTCACTTACAAAACAGCAAACTGAGTCAAAGAAATGATGTGCCACTCAGATAGTCGAGATGAGAGTTAATTGAATTCAAAGTTGCTGTTGTCATGCCAGAGACAATCCTCTGACGCAGACCCAAGCACTGTTTGCTAACCTACCATTAGCAGTCCAATGGCATCTGTACCTTCAGCACCTTTGTCTTAATGTGTCCTCTGTGTCCACAGCTGACACGTCAGTCCAGTTCTGTAAAAATGAACAGTTGGAGGGTTGGCTGAGGGAAAAAGTTTAAATCAAAGGTGTTTATTTATGTAATGAAAGAGCGTAATGTGGAAATACTTCCAAACTAAACCTCTCACTTCATGAATGTTTCTCACCAAAACTTTGGAGTTAACATTAATTTCTAATGCAATTTGAACTGTAGTCCTAGCTCTGCATGTCTGAAATTATGAGAAGTTTCTGATTTACAGCCATCCCTAACTGTCAGGCATAAGACAGCATCTTACATTTATTCACTCACTTTATTTGAATTATTAACTTCTGTAAAATGCCGATCACGTTTTCTTATTCCACCTAGAATTCCTGATCTCTGTGTTGTTACGTGAAGGAGTTAGGTGTAAAAAATATAGGGAATTACCCGGATCTTAGCCCCATACAGTGCTGAATATTTCAGCCATTATCCAGCAAAGCACTTAAGCACATATTTACCTTTCAGCACCTCAGGAATCTCATTCCTATCAATGGGTTTCCTCAAGAATTTCAAGGGTCAGAACTCTCAGCATCCTGCGAATGAGGAGATTTGGATGTGAGGAGTTAGAGCAGTGCCTGTGCAGTGTGAGGACCTGCTCCTCTCCTGATCTCTGAGATATCCTGATGTTTTGTGAGGAAGAGAGTGACAGCAAAGAAGTGTAAGCCTAAATAATCCGCTCCTTTTGATTAGGGGTTGTGCAAGGGCTAACGAGGATTATTACTGCTCCTAGGAGACATAAAAAAGGCAACAAAGAGAAGCCTGTATTTGGATGGCATTGACTTGGAAATACAAAAGGAAAAACTGCAGCTCTGCTGAACAGGGTGGGGTAAAGAACTGAAAAGAATAAAAATACTCAACTTTTCTTGACATGAAATTCAACTATATTTTCCTCAGGAAAAACGAAATGCAATACTGGTAATTTATACAGACTGTTGAACAAATTGAAACCATATACAGAAAATTAAGTTACATTTTTATGGAAAAAACAGAATATGTTTAACAATCACTACCTAGAGCCAGCAGTCTTTCACTATATAACTTGCAGAGAGTTTTAATTACGCTGAGGTCAGAATGTCTGTTTCCAGTTTTAATTGGTTAAATCAAGATTTTATTGGGTCTGAAAAAAAAATTGAAGCTTTTTTGTTCTTAGATTTATTTTTTAAGCTAATATGACTTAGAAATACAATAAAATATATCTCTAGATTCTTATTATATTTGTGAAAATATCATTAAATAAGGGGGAATAAAAGAAAAGATGAAACCACTTACTTGAGTAATACATGTGCTTGAATTTCAGTGTTTTGAAAGTTCTTTATTCTTAACCACTGGTTTTCAGCCTAATTTTATGTTGCATGGCAGCTCGGTTTCTATTACAAAGTGAAGGTTGAAGAGATGGGTGCAGGTTCTTCAACAATGTGTGGCCATGGTCATCTCCCATTGTAGGAACTGTGTTATATTCTGTAAGTTGTCTGATAATGGATATTTCTATTGCCTAATTTCAAATATTATCTCAATGATAGCCAGGGTGATGTAGATGAATGACATGTATTTTGCACTTTGTTTCTTCAAAGGAGTGATGCTTCTATAATTGTGCCTCTTTATTTAATAAGGAAAATGGGACTGAAACTGGAAGCTGACAATGTCCCATTCCTGTGATAGTCTTGTAGAGCAGGTTGGAGAATTACTCTCATTTTCTTCATTTTGCTCTTCCAATGCATCTTATTCTGTTTAAAATTCTTTTGCAATAGAGTTTCTCAACCTGTGGAGAATGTAACTGATTCATAACTGTCTTGTACTGAAGATGCTCTTGTGAGAAGTCATAGGATATGATTTGAAATGTCTTTGGATGGAGGAGAAAAATTGAGTATGTACCCTTTATTTCCTGGTTGAAGAGATTAACCACATAGGGGCTATAAAGAGAGACAAACAGTGGAGTAGCAGTGGGCTTGTTTGCTCCTGTTAGACAAGAAGAGAAAATAATACCTCTGCTTTATATTTGTTTATTTATTTATTTTAAGGAGAAATGACAGCAATAGCTATGCTCAGTAAATGATCCCTAAGATCACGATGAACCTTTCTGTAGGCAGGACTTTGGATGTGCTCTTACACAGTCCTTCTTGCTTCATTCTAGATGGTTCCCTCTCCAGAGAGCAGGCTGTTTTGAATCTCATTCTGAGATGGCTAATACTTCCCTGGCATAATTCTGAGAGTCTGGTCACCTAATACAGGGTTGTGAATGTGGCTTGGACAAAAAATTAGATTTATGATGCTTCATTATTGCAGCTCATAAATCATTTTGTGGCTGTAGCTCAAAAAGACTGTTTTTTTCCTTTATACCTGGTGATTCTCTGAGCTGGATGTTATTTAAGAGGATCAGCACAGGATGCCCTCTAAGAAACAATTGCAATCGAAGTGGCATTTGAGAGGAATGAAGATGCCTCATAGTATTTCATCTCCCATAATTAAGACACGCGTTTGCTCAGATTAGATCCAAGATATCTAGAATAACTGAATTCCTGCTCTCCGCAGATCTGAATTATCATCGTAAGTTTGAGCCTTTGTACTGATGGCCCTATATTTTTTGTTAGCAATTATCTCCATTTAGATTAGGTAAAGATAGAGTATAACAATGACTGCATAATCAGAATACCAGTAGCTGAAAGCACACTGATTTGCAGTGATTGTTATAATCCTTTTCAGCGTTTGCCTGGAAAACTGTGAATGGAAAGTTCCATTATTTCTGCACTATTTATATTAAATGAGAAACTCATTTTTTTCCTTTTTTTATCTTTTCATCCCATTAGGCTCCTAAATGCCCAAAAACATTTAATAGGACTAAAAGGTACATTAATATATTTAACTGTAGTTACTTGAGCTGATGTCCTTGAAGAATATGTGATTATTTTTACAATTATTTTTTTCTGATAATGTATTCCACCTCTTCTCCTACAGTGCCTGGCTATTTTTCCAGTCAATATCTAGTGCTCTGCACAGCATCCAGGAGAATTTGCAGGTGAGAATCCATATATCCTGAAATAAAACAGGATTTTTTTTTTTACCATATTAACTCTATTCCCACTTTACAAAAATAATGATCTTGCTCTTACTCAGTATAGATTGGCAACATAGCTATCATTATGTGTATGTGTACATCCTTGAAGGATTCATAATCATTTCCATTTGTTGATTGGATGGCATCCATTTGGTTAATCATCATTCAAGTGCAGGAAGAACATGTCGCATGTGAAAGCTGTATTTGAGATGGCAAAACTGCCAGAAACATCCAAGCATGTAACCTGACTATCCAGTTATACTAACAAATGATGATGGTTAGAGTTTGAGATGGTGGAAAAATGAAACGTAGTTCCACTGTTTAACTAGTAATACTTTCTAAAATGAACTACACTCCTATATTTCATTTTAATTTGTGTCCCAGTTCTTTCTCAGCTTTTGTGCTATTGAATGGTTGTGCTGTTGTGCCTCACCTGCATAGATAAACATTGGTACTACCATAAAGTGTATTTCATTTCTCCTCTGTCTGAAGCAAATCCTTTCTGTAGGTTTATTTCACCATCTCTGTAACATGACCTAGTGTTCATCACATTTGAATTAAATGAAAATTGGTTTGACATTATCTGCCGATCATAGCTTGGCCCAAAAAAAAAAACAAGCCAAGCCAAACCAAACCAAAACAAGAAAACCTTGTGGAAAAAACAGCAAACTGTTCACCCAATCAAGAAAATGGCAATGTTGATGGCTTTAAATATCATACACAGTCACTATTATGACTCTCATTGTCCACTCACTTAAAAGGAAGGCAATAGATAAACGTTTATTAAAACAGATATATTTATAGTCTTCCTGTTTGCATAAACAGTTTGAAGATTTGACCTCAGTATGACCTAGAGGCTTTAATCCAGGAAATGAAATGTCCGTATGCATATATTTTTAGACTTCATCATTTTAAGCTGAACTGCAGGATGGTTTTACTCACAATCTTTGAGTGCTTGAGGTTAGCAACACAGCCAGGGTTAGAAATATGATCGGGGATCAATGAGACATCAAAATAAAGAGAATATGGATGCAATAAGATTATATGAAGCAACATCTAAGAAGATGTTCATATTCATACTGATAGGAGAAGAGGTAATGGCTTTAAGTTGCACCAGAGGAGGCTCAGGTTGGATATTAGGAAGAAAGTCTTATCAAAAAGAGTGACCATGCATTGGAACAGGCTGGCCAGGGAGGCAGTGGGGACAACATCCCTGGGGTTGTTCAAGAAATGTGCAAATGTGGGAATGAGAGACATGGTTAGTGGGCATGGTGAGGGTGAGTTGATGGTTGGAGTAGGTGATTTTGGAGGTCTTTTCCAGACTTGATGATTCTATGACTCTATGGTGTCTAGACTCTATAAACCAAGGTCAGAGAAGGCAACAGCAACAACTGTGAGGAAGTCTGCAGGCAATTAAGACAGCTGTTTTTAAAAAAAAAAAAAATGGAATCAGAAAGTATGATTGGCAATTTTTGCTATGTCATGGGGTGCCTGCTTGTGACTGAGAGTGATCTTTTTAGACAGTGTTGCTGGTTAGATAATCTGAATTTAGTACTATTTTGGTCTTGTGAGTGAACACATGCATTTGAAATTGCAACATCATGGACATCCTGTTGCCATTAAGTGATATGCAGCATAATCAGCAGATTTGTATTCTGCAGAGATCTTTGTCTCAAATACCCTCAAGTAAGATGTAAGAGACAAAAATCACAAGCCTCCTTCTACAGGAGCTGTACACTGCTGTAGGAGATACAACCAAATAAATGAGCAATGAAAATAAGAAAAAGATCAATCAGATCTTCTCAGACATCATGTGAAGACAAAAGCCTGAACCCTCAAATGCAGTCAAGGAGGAACTCCCTGTGTTTATTAGGGTGAGAAATGGAGACTCCCATGATAGTGAAGGCTGGATGATGAGACTTCAGAAGAGTTCCTGCTCCACTTGCAGAACTGTAGCTACAGAATATGTTACTGCCCTTGTTTTAGGTGATGGATTGGGATCTCTGTCCAAGAAAACACCTGAATTTGCTGAGCCTGATTCTTCTCAGCACTGGTGAGACACTTCTGAAGTGCAGGGCCAGGTTTTCCAGTACCCCAGAGACATATTAGAGTCCAGCAAATGTTAAGAAAGATTAGTAGGGACTGAAGTATCTGACACATGAGGAGAGGTTGAGAAAGCTGGTTTTGTTTGCCCTCAGGAAGAGCAAGCTTGAGAGGGTCTTATCAATGTGTATACATATCTGATGGGAGGATGTAAAGAAGACAGAACCACACTCCTCTGTGCTGCCGACTAGAAAAAAAAAAGACAATGGGACAAATGGAAATACATAAGAAAGAAATTCCTTTTTTTTCTAGTGAGAGTGATTAAACAAGGGAAAATATTGCTCAGAAAGGCTGTAAAGTCTCCATTATTGAGACCAGACTGGTCATAGCCCAAAGCAACTTACTGTAGCTGACTGTGCTTTGGGATGGACAGTTAGAGTAGATAACCTCCAGAAGCCCCTTCCAACCTCAGCTATTCTACGAGTTCCAGATCTTGAAAATGACATCAGTGATAGCAGGATTTTGTTACTTTTTCTTTATGTTTGAGGTTGGATAATTTGGTATAGCTCATAGGTCGTGGAAGTTCTTTATTATCTACATATGCAGATAAGAATTTTCTAGGGGAGATTCTTGATATTTTCTCTTGAAGAATGTGATAAAAGCAATTCCTCAGTGTCTGCTGGCCACTGTGTTGAAAGAAACTGTCAGGAAAATCGGGTATTGACAGATGGGAAATAGAAGGAAGAATGCTTCTGAGCCTCATTGATTAATGAGGAGTAATGATTCTGTTTTGTTTTTAATGTTCTCTCTGAATCAGAATTTGGGCCAGATATGTGGGATGAGGACAGAAGAGCAGCTTCAGAATGACCCATGTTACTGTGTCATGGAGAAGCCCTGGCTACCATTGCAAAGTATCTGCTTTCTTCCAGTACTATGAATTCTGTAGGATTTCAAGGATTTCAAAATCCTCAGTTTGTGTGGGATATTTTTCCGAGAAAGAAATTTTAACAGGACAATGTGATTAGAGGAATATTTAATAATTCTGGTTCCCAGCACTATGGCACCAGCTATGTCCTACCACAAGTTTATTTTTATTTTGTACACAATAGGCTACAGTTTAGTTCAAATACTTTATACCAACATTTGTCTTGGATCAACTGATGTATCTGAAGAACAGGGCAGCTTTATGAGGCAAACATGTTTTGTCAGTTTCCTGCTGTCTATACTGCTCTTCTTCTTTGCAGAGTATTTTATCATGAAATATGAAATTATGGTGCTTACTGATATTGGCAAATATTGTAAGAAAGAATCTGTGGATGGACAAGTCACAGGGACATGGCAGTTGTAAGGAAGAAACTGTGACCATGTTAGGGGTCTATTGTTTATTGTTGATGATGTAGAGGTGGGAGAAAAATGCTCCAAATAAGTATTCCTATACTGTCTATAAGGCATGTTTCAAAATGCTTATACTAGAAACAAATCTATCCTTGATGAGCTCCAGATGATTCCACTGATGTTAATACAAAGAAAAAAACTAGCATCTTCCCTCCTCTGTCCCCTTCCCCTGCCAGAGGTAATCCAGAGATTCTTTCACTGTTAAAGCCATTATGACATATTTTGGAACTAGCAAAACTGAAAATGATTCATCTAGTCTTTCCTATGATGTTTAAAAATGTATTTTGCAGTAGCTCTAAGTACAAGGCGGTTAGAAAACTTTCAGCAATTTATATAAATAAATATTGTAGGAACAGTCTTTGAAGTGGGAGATCATGACTGAACACATCTGCTTAACAGAATTAACAGCACAAGGGTTTCAGACCTTTCTCTTCCGCTGTACCAAACAAAACTAAAAAGAAAGACAAGCTTTGCTTTAATGTTTTACTCATAAACTTTTCATAGTTTTGTATTTTTTCACTTGCATAGCAAAAGGAGTGTGTAGATAAACAAATGTATCATTTCTTTTAATAGCAAAAATATTCTGATTTTTACTTACTGATGTAGCATAAATATAATCCTTGATGGTAAGGCTTCAATTTATGCTTGGCTTTAAAAAGCCCCTACGAGATAGTGTTAAAGAAAATATATTTGATTCTTTAATATCAGTCATGAAAAAAGCTTTCAAAGGTACTGCATTTTAAACAGCTCAGTATTAATATCCAAGAATCTGATTTTGCTTTGCAAAGACTTGTCTCTTGATCAAAAGAAGAGAGCACACGAATTAAGCAGCCCTTTCCATCTTGTAATACTAGGATTCTGTGATTCATTCTATTCTTAGTGGAGTTTGAAACATTTTTCCATTATTATCCAGTCAGTAATGTTGAATAAACTTTCTTAAGCCTAATGGTCTCTCTCTATTTTTTGAGCAGATGAAAGGATAGAAAAGACAAAACCCAGAGCTCAGTAGAGTCTTTTTCTATTGGAGAAATGGGAGATCTATTTTATGGCAACTTTTCTCTTTTTCTACATAAATGTGTTTTTTCTTTGGACACTGTATAAATGCTAGACTATTATAGGATCTGCTATGTTCCTGCCTGCTAAGAAGCCTGTGATTAACTTTGCTCAGAGGAAGATATCTATTCCCAAATGGAAATGACCATCATGAAGCCTACAAGTTTTTGTGCAAGAAAATGGGTGAACTTCCTTTGTGTTGAAAGCAGAACAGTACATGAGTGATGTAGTAACCTGGCTTTAGGGAGTTCCACACTTAAAGAAATGAAAAGCCTAATACGTGTAAGATCAGGAAAGAGTCAGTTTTACCAACAAGCAAAAAAAATTAAATATTTTAAATATGTTTATTATAAAAAATAGAACAGAGTTAAAAATGAAATTGCAAACACATTCTAAGTAACCTTATTGCACAAAGGACAATGGCATCTCAGCTAGTTTGTGAAATTGGCTGCCTTCTGCAATTTATGTTGTATTTAACATGTGTTGGAGACTGCTAGAGCTACATTTTCCTTACTGGAATCACTGATGGTGACTGCTGTAGGCAATTCTGCAGACCCAAGTGGAATGATTGAAAATTGGAACAATTGAAGCAATTGTTCATTTTAAAATTCTTGTGCCGGAGTGCTGAAGATCACATCCTGGCTCCTGGTTCGAGCCTCTAACTGGAACCAGGTAAACATCAATTGGACATCTCTCAGGGGAAATGTCTCCTTTGACAACATTCCTGCCTACTGAAAATGCATTCAATATGTTCATCCACTAACATTCTACATTTGGATTGAATGGAGGGATAAAAGGGGATGGTAAGCATTCAGAGTATCAGATTGGTTGTTAACCTCTTCAGAAAGTAATGGAGAAGAAGGTTTTGATGTAGAAGGTTATGGTAAACAGTGATTTCAAAGGATTTCAGCGTATCTACTTATAGTAGGAAGAGAAAAAAATTCTCTTAGACAAATATATGTAGAAAATATTCAAGAGACTGAGCAAAAGTGGACCTGATGATACTTGATGCAGCTTACCATATAATTGGCAGGTTGGTTGCAAGTCATTTCAATGAATTTAGATTTTTTTAGCTGGGAACCTGTATCAGGCTTACTTTAAGCTGTACAAAGTTAACAAGTTAATGTTATTGGCTAGGAAACAGTAATCGAAGCACTGCAAAAGTGCTCAATTTAGCAAAAACATCAGCAAAGTAGGAAAAAGTGGTAAACAGAAACAAATTAGACTGAAAATAAATCTAAGAGAAATCCTAGAAAGTCTCAGATCTCAGTGAATGATAGCCTTCTAGGTAAAATTGTGTTTCTACAAGTGTGAAAGCAAGGGGCAAGCTGGAGTGCAACCTGCACAGAGACAGTGAAGAAGTAAGACATGAAAATGATGGAAAGTGTGAAAAGGGCACTTAGATCAACAATTTTTGGAAAAGTATCTAAAGTGCTTGGAATTGGAATTTTGCGGTCTATTGGAATTGGACCTGTGATCATGACTGTTTAATAACACACTCCTAGTGAGATTATGGAGCATGCTGTCTTTGCACCCGTATACAAGATGCCAAAAATGAATGTGTCAACTCTGAATATATCAAAAATACTTCTCTAGGATAGAATTGTACGTAAGAGATTACTTTCAGAATTGCACAATAGTGAATACTGAAGGCCTGGTAAAAGACCAAACTGTGAATTAATATCAAACTTATGATTAATAGAAGCGTAATGACATGGATAATAAATTCAATGTACAAGTGTTTAAACCAAGAAAATCAAAAAGGGAAACAAGTGACCTGAAATACAGGCATAATTTTAATGTTGCACTTTACATGGGAAACAATGTGGAGAAAGGAATAAAGAAAAATGCCCAATCTTTAGTAAAGCACAATACATGGGAAAATAACATTTTTATCCTTTACAACCATGTTATCTCAAGAAGAAAAAGCTAAGTAACAATCTCTATGAAAATCTCTAGCAAAGGTAGAGTAATCACAGTGTATCTTTAGAAGACTAAGAGTCTTTCAGAATAAACTTTTCCAGAATTCTATTTATTTCATTTCTGTGTTTGCAACCATGCTGTTAGAGCAATGATTGTATTCAGTTGCCATTGGTTTATGGAGCCAGATGCAATGAAATGCCAAGAACACCCATAAAAAGCAACATGAGAGTGGAGAAATGAGGCCAAGTGTTGTTCATCTATAATAAACTCATTTAGGAGCCAGTGGACAAATACTGACTCTTAGTAAGAAGCCCATGAACCAACAGACAGGGAAACCAAGGAAATGAAACACCTGGAGTGAAGCTGAAGGTAGACATAGATTCTAATATAGTCTGTAAAACAACAAGAACACAGAATGTTTCCATAATTAAAAAAGATGGAATCATATGCCTACAAAAGAGGGCTTAATGTTGATCCTTGAAATTTTCAATGCAGTCTTGAACTCACAAGAAATCTTACATGTAGTTTGAGAGTTTTCAATGCCATAAAGTCATTTAATAGAGATTCACTGGTCTCTGCCTATGACTGAAGACATATTCTTCCATGAAGCTAGCATGAAAATGTTCATTTTTCAATGTTATGTCTTTTGGCAGATTACTGAAAGATATAGCTGCAGCTGAGAAGTAACTCGGACTGTGGTGTAATAGCTCACCAGCACTAAGTCAGCAAAAGTGTAATATCTGAAAGCTTACAAAGAGGTGGATGAAACCCCTTGTAACTAACATACATCAAGTTCTAAGGGATTTAGAAAAGCTTCTATAGGCTATTGAGGAAATCAGTGGAAAAATGGTTGTGAATAGAATCTGGTAGTTTATGGGGATGGCCAAAAACTTTTGTGAATTTAGTTCAGACCTATGAATGAAGAAGATAATGCTCTCTGCATACTATCATGGGCTCAAATCCCAGATAATTTGAAGAAAAAGAAATCATTACCATGATGTGATCCCTTATAAAATTACCGTGCTGCAGAATGATGGAAGTGAAAGTGTAATATTCAAAGGCAAATTAGGAGAAATATTCACCTAAAACTAGCAGACCAAAGCTGTTGCTAGTAGATACTTTAATATGATCAGAAACTTCATATGGAATAATTTTACAATTTGTGCAAAACTCTTACGTAATTAGAAAAATACTTTTTAAAATGCCAATATTGTATATGAGTAGTTGTCATACATGCTTTTTAAACTTTCATACTGCACCGTTACTCAAGATTGCCACTTATGGTGGAAAAAGTGTGAGGTAGGACATGGACAGTGCAGTGCATCACGAAATCACGTTATCAGTACTTGATAATGAATCTGAAAGACTGAAAACCACAGCCAGGGGGTCTGAGAAAGGACCAGGAAGAGTTTTGAATATCACTAGGCTTCATGCAGGAGAAATATAAAAAGTCTAAAACAAAGTACTGCTTGGGCAACACTAAATACCTTGACGGTGTAAACTATGTCACTCCTACTGACAGTAGCACAGACATGAAACCCTTTAAAGGCAATCAGATTGGGAGAACTGTGATGATTAAATATATGCAGTGTCAATAGGCATTGCATCTTCTACATTCCAGTAAACTCTAGTCCCAACAATGTATTAAACACTTGAAAAAAACACTACAGAGAATACAGTATTTAAAAGGAAATTAATTAATATGGAGCCTAGATATATCAAGAAGTCTTAGTCTCAGTTTTAGTCTTAGCAGGACTCAGCTGGAGGTCAATCTTTATGTGACTGGATAGAGTTATGGTTCTAACACTGTTGTAAAGGAAACACATATCTAGATTTTAAATCATGAGACTTTTTAGGGTATTCATCAACATAAGATGATACAAACTCAGGTTTTATCTTTCTAATTTTTTTTTTTTCATTTCCATTTGCTGAAATAAATGCCATCATTCAACAGGAAAAACTGCTGATGGTTTGGTGGAAATTTCTTTTTTTTGCAGGGACTTGAGAAATTTTCCAGAACCTACTCCAGGCTATTCTATTGATATTTTAAATTCCTCAGAGGCTGTAAGAAGGAATTAACTGTTGGATGATATCCACATGAGAGACCATGAACACTACAACTTGAAGGCTTTGCAGCATAATAATCTGTGGAAATGTCATCTGAAAAGCTGAGATAATGTCTGAAATTTGCCAGTGGGCAACAGTACTGTATCTGGGGATGTGAAAAAGATAGGCTTGAGCCTGATTATAAGAATTCAAGATATATGGAATTGAATCTGAATAGAGAGACTTGTGGCTCTTTGGCTTATGTCTTACAGGAGATAAGCACTTAGTGACCTTCAGTCCCTCAGTGCTCTTCTGCCCAGACTTTTCATGATCTTGAATGTTTGTTTCTTGACCTTGAGACCTAGCTAAGAAAGGAGCTTTAGAAAAAGTTGAATTGAATCTGTTGTTATGATGATCTTTTCATGAATAATTTTTTGGCAAGCTTAGTGTAAATCTGGATGCTGTTCATGAGCTGTTAGTATTGCAAGGTACTGAGGAAAAATCATTGATTCTGTGAGAAGACCAAATGGCAATGTACTGTCAAAGGTATGTTCTTATCTGCAGAACAGATATTTTGATGAGCTGCATAGATGGATAGTTTGCAAGTCAAGACCTGCAGAATGGTATTATGGAAAATGCATTGAGTTTCTGTTCCCTTGTAGTTCTTCTGTCCGCTATACATAACTGCTCAGAAGAAACTAGCATGTGTAATATATTAGCTATGCTTTCTTCAATTTTAGGCACTAAGTTCTTGGAAAATATCAGCGTAGCTCTGTGAACTCTGTCAAACTAAGGCCAAATGGTTATCTCAGGAATTAGACATAGAGGGACATCAGGATGTACATAACGGCACAGTCTTGCCAATCTCTATTGTTCTTGAACTTATGTGTCTAAAATGCTACATAGTACACCTGCTGATGCCTTTTCAGAGAGTGATATGGAACAAATGAATTTTTTATTGTACATTTATGTGTTCTAAGATGGTGTTTAGTTTATTTTTGCAATTATGTAATATTGAGTCCCTTATGGTTTATATTCTGTAATAACTCCTAAGCTTTATTTCGGAAGAGCTATTAGTTCTTCAGAACAACTTCTAGTTGTTCTCTCACTTTTATTTGCACAGATGATCATCTTTCTGGCAAAAGAGTACTTTATTCATACCCTACTACTTATTGCAAGCAAAGATTTTATCTAATCCCAGTGCTGAAGTTTGTCTTTTCCAAGTTTATTTATGTATAAAGAAAGCTTTTTTCCTGTCAGAAAAATAGTCTCTTGAGAAATGTTGGGTGCTCTGTCTCTCTTACTCTGAAAGAATAATGCACCTTGAAAGTGAAAACTTTGGATCTTGTTTGGATCATTTTTCCTTTGATTAGAATTTAAGAAGTCTATTCATTAATGCTTCTTAAAAATAATACGAAGCAGAGTAAGACGTAGAATGTTTTCATTCTTTGTACTATGGCAAAAATATACCAGTTACGTACCAAATGACTCATGAGATTTGTAGTCATGGGCACTACTCAGCCTGCACACCCTGCTTAGGGGACTTGATAAATATCATTTCTTGGAGAATACAGGGTGTCGAAAAGTTAAAACAACTTCGGTTGAATACTATTTGTTCCAGGAGTTTTGTGTTTCTCAGAGAATCTTTCCATCAACTTGGAGCAGCCTGGGTCTGCTCGCAGATGTGGTAAGATTCTTCTCTTCCCCAAAGCCTTCAAGGCCACAGTCTCTGACTTTCTGCCTCTCTCTACCTTCACTTAAAAATATTCTCCATTGTGGTCATTTTTCTCCAGGAAATCAGATAACTGCTTCTCCTTCCTGAGAGCTTTCCTTCAGTGTGTATGGACAGGTTATGATAATCAGTCTCTCCTGATCAAGCACATCCTCTTTAGACTGCATAATATACTGTACATACAGCTAACTGTGGTCAAAGACACCAGTGAGAGGCATTGCTCACTCAGAGGCTGATAAAGTTCACGACTCTACCATTGTGGCCACTCAGAAGTTGGTGGCCCGTTTCTCAACCAATCTACATAGAAGGATTTGACTAACCACTGATAACAAGGCAGTAAATGTTCTATCTGATTCTGTATTAAGCATGTCTCAAAGCAATCCTTCACTCTCCAGAGGCTTGCCTCTTTTGTCCATGCTGTGCACATTTTCAGACTGGCTGATGAATCAAAACATCAGGTCGTCTGTCCCACCACTAGAGATGCAAGTCAAGTGTAGAGACTCAAATTCAGATCACTCAAATTCAGAGCAATTCATCAGAATCCCAGCACCTGAAATTCATTAAAACACAGAAATGTCTAGGAAATATCAGTGGCGGGGTGGGTGTGGAAAAAAGGAAATGTAGCACTAAAAAAACCCCCTAGATGTGCCTATTGATGTTGTGTGTGTACTTCTGTAACTTGAAAAAGGTACACGAGGAAGCACCTGTCTCACACTGACGGGATTTTCACGTTTCTTAATCAAAATTCATCCCCTTTACCAGTTTTTTCCTTCCAGTTATCTTATCCAGCTAGCATGGTTATGAAAATACTAAACTACATGCAGACAAGATGCTAAGAAGTGCTTCAGTTCATTTTCTGGCACTTGACTGAAACCCAACTTTTTAAACTGTTGTGTTGCTGGGATCACAGTGATGTTATTTTTGCCTGTGCAGAAGAGAAAAATCCATTGTAATCTTGTTTTTCTCTAGATGTATTTAAGAGTTAATTATTTATGCATGAACTTTGTATTCAGTATGACTGCAGCTCTTCTCCTGGGGAATGAGTGAAGCCTTCCAAATTATGTCTTCATTCAAAAGAATTTCCTTAAAATTTAAGCAAAAATCTTGATCTTCTGAAATTATTTTCCTGATATGCAGTATAAAAGCCAGAATACTCTGGTATATTTGATGTTGAATATCATTCCTGATAGTAATTTGTATTGTTTATGTCTTTGGCACAATCACTGAAGATGTATGTTTGAGGATTTGTATGCAGTTCATATTCTCTTTTTCTGTTAACTTCATTCTTCTATAAATGGCACTGTAAAATATTTTTGACTGATAGATGTTACAGAGAAACATCTGTCATTACACAAGAAGTGTGTAACATTTATGCCTGAAGACGTTACCAAGAATTGGACGGAAAATATATTTTCAGGACATTGGGTGAGACAGTGGGTGCTGATTCTCATTTCAGGTAACTGAGATATTACTCAGAAATCCTGCAGCAGAAGATATTAATCCCTAATTAACAATTAAGGTTGTTAATGTCTCTCTCAGTAAAGGAAAGCTTTTTTAAGCTGAGTGTTTTGATATATAAAATGTGAAGTAGATTAATAATCCAAATGTAGCTTTGAAATTGTTTAGCACTGGGAAAGTAATATTTGACTAATGGAATGCCTTACTGGTCATGCATTCAAATGATTTCTATGGGAAAGTAGTTGGACTATTTTCTTTTTTTTTTTTTTGAAAGTAAATCATATTTGCTATTCAAACAAAAAATCTCTGCTTTGGCTAGATCAAAATTTATCACTCTCTAAGACCTTTCTAAATATACGTGCACATTAAATACATTAAATACATAAACAGTTCATGTACTGTTCTGTAATACTGTGTCTCTGTGTTCTTTAGAGAAAAGAATAGAGCATTTCATTTACATTTACTTGTGAGCCTCGAAATAAATGAAGCCCTACTTTCCAATATCCAAAGTTAATAGCCCTGGCACACTTCTACTTCCATGGAGGCCAAACAAGAAGAGGGGATTTCCATTTCTTTCCTTCAGAACCTGTCTGTATTTGGATTCATTTCTAGATACCTTTGGAAGACAGGAATACATAGGAGGCTATGTTATAGGAGAGGAATACTTAATAAACAAACAGCTGGGATTTCACATTCTTTCACAACATCATGTTTTTAATACCAGGAAACAAAAGCCCATCTTTGCACCCCTCCCTGAAGCCACCCTGCCAAGACATAAATCCAATAACATCTTTAGGGCTGCCAGAGAATTATAGTTTTCCTTTGGGAATTCTGCAGTTTCTGAGATAGTGTCAGTGTGAAATAAGTCCTTCTTATCTGAGGATCTCAGTGTGCCTCGAAGACATTAATTGAAGGCAGGTGTATATCTGAAATAAGTCTAAATTCATTCAAAGTTAACACAATTAAATATTTGACAGATTTTTTCTTTTTATAAAATGAGATTTGTTTCACAAAATATATTTTTCGTGAATCTTATTAACCAGTATTGACAATATTTTCATTGTTTTTAGAAGTAGTCTGATATTCTGATTATATCTCCTCAGATAGAGATCCTCTTTACAGAAATTGAAGTCTAATGTAAGAAAGCACAGGATCCAAATGTATCATTGAAGATACTAAATTGAATCTTAGCAAGCAGTGTTTGACAATCCTGCAAAACTATCCTCAATCTACTAAGAATTTCTTATGAGAGTTGAGAAACATATAAATTGCCATTATAATGCTTAGTGAGACTATTAAAGGATCCATATTGAAACTGATAACATACAAAGACTGTTTATAGGTGTTGAAATTTTGGAGAATGTTAGAAAGCCACAACTAGGGTTTATTGTCTGTCATGCAACTTGAACTCTTCCGTTATTGTGAGATTACTTCTTGAAAATGTTACCTGAGTTTAGTGCTGAAGCATCTGCAGAAGCATATATATATATGTGTGTGTATTTCATTTAAAGTCACCCATATATGCATCACCATGCAGAAAGTCTGGGTGCAAGTGATAGGATTGGAAGAGCAAGATATATCCTGGTTGAGTGAATTGGCTTTCAGGAGACTTCATATTACAACAAAATGGATTATTTAAAGCTTGTACTCAGATGTACTAAAAAGAAGATACATAGCATAATAATTTACCATTATCTTAGTAAAATAGTTTGTGCATAATAAGAACTAACTTCAAATTTTATTACTAGCAATCTGAAATTGACTCTTTTTCTTCATTAATCAGATTCAGGTGTTTACATTTAATTGACCATTTCTGCTTAAAAATTAAAAGTCCGTAGCACATACAAAATTTTGCAAATTTTTTCTTTTACATTTTACTTTTTTACATTTTCTTTGATTTCTTTCACAAATTATTTCTTTGCTTATAGTAGCAAATGTCATCACTCATACTTTACACTTCAGTAATTGGTTGTATAGTTAACAAAAAGATAAAATGAATCTACTAGTATTTATAAAACACAGTCTGTAGATGAGATAGGAAGTCTGAGGAATACCAGGCACGGATTCAAGTGTTGGTGCAGGCTTGAGAAGATGTGTATTTTGCAAGATTCATTGTAATCTGTGAAGGGCAAATTGTATAATGTTATCTTGCTCATTTCACTCTCTAATGCTTTGTCTAATTTTATACTATCCAGAAGCTGAGGCTCTTGGTACCAACTGAAACTACTATTATGTGAAACTTAGTGTTTTGTTTAAAAGCAGATATAGCCTTGTAGAATAAATTTTTGTTTCTTTCTTTGTTTCTTTTTTTCTTTCTTTCTTTTTTTTTTTTTAACTATTTCATTCTAGTAATATTCGCGTGTGAGCTAAACTAAGCAAAGCTCAGTTATTTTGGAAACCAGAATATTTCATTTATATCAAATAAAATAGATTTATTTAAGAGTAGAAGATTAGACTTCCCAGAACAGGTCTTCATCAGTGACACAGATCTAAATTATCTCAATCAGAAATTGTTTTTGAGGATGTGGATATTTGCAGGCATTATACAGCTATGAAAAAATGTTTAAGTGATGCTGGGCAGGCTGTGCCAGTGCCACTCGTTTTGAGAATAAAGTTTTCTTCTTATCACATCTGAACCTCCTCTGGCACAACTTAGGGCTATTGCCTCTTGTCCTATTAAGATGTATTAATATTATTTGCTAGCCTGTCTATGTAGAATCGTGCTTGTTTTTGTCCCAGTTGATCTTACATTGTTTCACTAAGTAGTACACTTTAACAAGATGGAGAACATGAAATTGGCCAGGAGTGTGTGATAATAGTTCTCATTTTAGAGAATCCCTTAAATTCTCTCATATTATATTTAGCTTGGATTAGTCTAAATTTTTATAGCCCATGTGTGCTTTTTGCCCCCCTGCGACTCATTCCTTTTCCCTAAAGATACATAATGAACATAAAATTGATGTAATGTTGTCTGAAAACATTAACAGCTTTATTGGGCTTTTGTATTAAAAAAAAAAACAAACAACAAACCAGCACATAACTTTTAAAATAAGTTTTTAACACGGAATGATACAACAATGAACTCCACCATGCATCGTTTGCTCATTCCGTATGCTCCTGAGTAATTACTTTCAAAAATCTCCCCATTGTTATTATGTGAAAGAGTAATTTTGTATGTTTGTAAACAGTTAAGAAAACTAAGAAATTCATGATTAAGTCATATTAAGAGAGTTTTGTCTTTTGTGCATGTGAATATCCCTTCTATTTAGGAATGCTGGGAAGTCTGAAAGACCATAAATCTTAGTGCAAATTTTTCTTGCTTTTCTTTTTTTTCCCCTCAAAAATCTTACATTAGAAAACTCATCTGAGTTCACTTCTCCTACTGAGTCCTCTAAGATGGTAAACTTTTCCTAAAGGTCCAATACCTTTCAGTCTACCCAATAAATTACAACTCCCTTGCAATGAGTTACTGTTATAATGAAGACTCGCTGGCAATGCAGTGTATTTTAATAGACAAATTAGTCTAACTTAAGCTCTAACCATCTGTTCCATTCTCATTTATGACTCTAAAAAGAACATATTTTAAAATTATATCATTTAAAAATAATGTAAATTATTGAGGCATGCAGTAAGGCTTCTACGTATTTGTTCATTCAGTGTAGCATACTTATGGTAACAGTGATGTTGCCTCCTTGCTCCAGGCATGTATGAAGGAGAAAATGGTTAATGCCTGATACAATAAATTTGCAGTTATTATGACGCATTAAGTATGTCAAAAAAGATATTTTACTCCTAGAGAGTTACAATGAATGTAAATCTCTGTACTGGAGCATCCTGATGGGATACCTGGAGGCAAAGCTTTAGCTAATTCTACAACTTGTAGGGGGTTAAGGATATCAGAGACATTAAATGCTGACAACTGTAGTTTTAATATGCTGGGGAAATGGAGCTATTCCATATCACTTTCTGTGTTTGTTAACATTTATGCCACCACCAGGGATCTCACTACGATTTATAGGGAAAGGACATGCTGATAGCTATTTAGAGGGAAAACAGTATTTTTTTTTCTCTCCTGCAGACTCGTTGCGTAGCAAATTGTTGTACAGATTGACAAAGCAGCAAGGAAGTCAATAGAAAAAGATAAGATGTTCTTAAAGACACAACTAAACAGCCAACAAAAACTGTTCTCCCTCTACTGCCTTTCGGCTTCATTTGTGCCCCCCATGTTTTAAAAGAATTGTATTAAATATTTATCTCATATCAAATCTCGTGAGATGACGTTGTTATGGCTGATTTTAACTTCAGAATAAGCATCAGCAGCCTGACAGTATTCCTCTCTGACTTCATATACCTGTGGTGCTTTATTGGGAAGTTACTTTTGCAAGTGGAAGAGGGCAGCTTTAGTTAATTACACTTTTTCCTCTGGCAAGATTGGATAAGCTTCTGATCGCAATAAAATATAAGACCAGATCCAAGTCTGACTTGGATTTTGGATATTGACTGAATATTTAGATGAAATACAACATCAGTCTTATCAGTTTGGTATTTCAAAGTTTCACCTGAATAAGCTGCCTCTACAGGCAATGTAGAGTGTGAAGAGGTTGTTCCTTCTGTGTATTTTTGGGTAGGATGAGTTTCCTTTTGGAAGTATCGCTTTCTACGGAGACAGCCAGTTTGAGGCAGGCCAGATGCTATGCTGTGAGAGAGCTAAAGTTAGATAAGAGGAAGGCCAAAGTTAGCATTTATAGAGCACTCCATTTCATGTCTCCTTTTCAATCATTTGCAGAATGACATCTACGATTATAAAGGGAACATCTGCTGATGGCTTTAGGAGGTATTAAGTTTGGAATGACTAATTTAGCCGTATAATTAACAGAAATATGGTTTGTTTGGCAGAATAGGAAAAACACACTATAGAGATACTGATGATAATTGTGAAGACCAGTAATAGAAATGAAAATGTATCACTTCAGTTCATTACATGTCTGAGACTGTCATTCCAAAGTAAGTGCCTCTTAAAGCCAGATGCTCCCTCTGCAAATTTGATGTGTGTTTATAATGGGTGGACAAAGGAGATATTACATCTTTTGTTAGCACTAAGTACCAAGGTCAAATTGGGTAAATAAGCAATGATTTCAGAATTTTAATTATATAAGAAATGATTCCTATTTAATTCTTGCAGAAATTTTTCTGCCTCCTAAGGATTTTCTAGCAGGTAGCATTTTGAGATTAACCGTCTTTTTCATGTGTTCAGACATACACATTTTGAAGTATGCTTTATTTCTAACCTTGTAAATATTAGGAACATAATTCAGATCTTCTCTGGTTTGGCTGAGGGTGCACTGCAAGCTTAATAGGAGGCATGTGGATGTTTTCACTGTAGCATAATGAAAATTCAACAGAGAGGTTTCCTCTAGAATACTAATCAGTGGAATTACAAGATATTTTAACATGGGACACGAAGTGGTTTTATTCTGAATAAAAATTTTTGACCTTTCATTATTGAAACTGTTAAAATTTTAATTTCCTAAATCTTCCGAATTTACTTTTCTAGTTGCTCATGTATTAATTAATGTATGATTTCACTCTATTCTGTTCCAATTTATAAACTAACCTTGTAACACTGAGCACATCCCAATGCACAGTGATTAAGACTGTTTATTTGTGGTTCATTCTTTTCCATTTCCAACCCTGTGTTTGTAGCATTTTGTTTTGTGAGGTTTTTAGCATTTATTTTCTTTCATCTGATTTAATTCGGAAAAAATGCTGAGAAAAGAAAGACAGAAACTTTCCTTCTCCTTACTTTTCAGAGTTCCCATACAGACATCTTCTTTTGCCAGTTATTTTCATTCTGCCCATCATTATTTTGTTCAGTCTTGCAGAACTGGCAGATTTCGGACTGCCTGGTTCTGTTTCACCAGACCCAGGCTGAATGGATCTGTGAGCAGATCTAAGGTGAGGATTTAAAAGTTTGTGGTACATGAATATTCTGATAGTATTCCACAGTATGAATATTGCTGGTATCTGGATGGAGCGGCGTGGTTATAGGTGGGTGTATTTTCAAAAGAAGAAAAGGGCTGATTTCTAACTCACGGTGAGGTGAACTTCAGGTCATACTTCTGTGGGATGGCATCACCCAGGCTGTAAAGGAAGCTGGTCAGAAATGCATCCATAGGGACAAAAAGGAAATTGGACATTTCCAAAAGTAGTGCAGCGTATTTTATTTTACTGTGTGGAATTCGGTACGTTAGCAATGGCTTAACTATGTAACTTCTGTGTACTTTTCTAACTATGGGTACTTCTCTCTAGCGAAAGTTCCTTACTAGAGGAGAAATCACATTACGTTTTCACCCCGTCTATATTTTCCACTTTCTATTTAGGAGGTGATAAGTTTGGGCCATGGTGGCTGTTACTGTTCCTTTCCATGCCCTTTGAGAGCTCAGACAATGAAATAAAGCCAAAGCTGCAGCTGCAGCAGAAAATATGCACTTTTTAAATGAGAAACATGTTGCTGATTTCCCCCTCCCTACAGTAAATCGGTGCATAAGATAAAGAACAACATATTGTGTAACAATTAGGCCGCAATCTATTAACATCTCAGTTAGCAAAAGTTAAATACAAGTATAACAATTAATTCTTTTTTTCAGCAACTATAGCACGTATACTGTTGGGTGTGATATTCTGCATTGCGAAGGGAAGGTACTTTCTTCTGTTTTCTTTTTTTCTTTTTTTTTTTCTTCTGTAGGTTAAATATTTATTCTTCCGTTTTAGATGAATATTTTATATGTAGCAATTTTATACATGTGTCAGGCTTGTAAAATTTTGGTAGTTTTTCATGGAGTATGTTTCATATAAACACAGATTGAAATAGTGTACTGCCACGAAATTTGCTATTTTTTGTCACAACAGCTTCGTGTTCTTCTTCAGTTTGATTAATTTGAACACTCATCTGTTGGAGGGGCAGTGATTTCTTGTGTGTGGAAAACCCACAATGCCCTATTTTGCTTTGACAGCTGTATTTATTTCAGTGAGCTAATTAATGGGAATCCCAGTTGCTAAGATGGTTTTCTGATGCGCTGTTCCAAAGAAGCAGCTGACAACTACGCACTGTGATTTCAGGAGGAAGAAAGTGCTTCATTTCTTTTTTTCCTCTCTTGATCTTCAGGTACAGAATAGAAGGATTGTCCATTTGAGAGAACACTGAATACAGGCAAATCCTTCAGTTTCACTTTAAAATTCTTACTTTTTATCATTGAATCGTTTGAGTTGGAAGGGACCCTTACAGGCTATCTAGACCAATTCCACTACAACAAACAGACACCTACAGCTCCATCAGGTGCACAGAGCCTTGTCCAGCCTGACCTTGAGTGTCTCCAAGGATGGGGCACCCACCATCTCTCTGGGCAACCTGTGCCAGTGCCTCAATACCCTTATTGTAAAACACGTCTTATATCCAAATACAGTAGTAGTTTTATTTATTTATTCACGTATTTATTCATTTATTATTTTTACTAATTTTTTATTTTTAAGAATTGTCTGCAATATGGATAAATGAATCGTATTTATATTTTAAAATATATTTCAAGCTAAAATAATTATACTATTGTTTTAAGCTATCTGTGCTACTTCTCACAGTGGATTAAGCAATGTGATTGCAATGACTAATTTTCTTTCATAGTATCTTCAGTATTCTAACACAGAAATCTTTGATTTAGTAGTTAAAGTTATAACAAGACATAACTGTGGCTGAAAGCAGAAGTCAGAAATATTTAAACTAGCAATTAAATGTGACTTTCAAAAGCAGGATGAACTTGACCTTATTTTTTAGCATGTCCCTATGTTGAGGGCAATTAATAATTGACACTTCTTCTCATAGAAAGTGACAAATTGATCATAATTTGGAATCTTGAAATCAAAATTAGATACCTTTGGAAAAAATCTTCTGTAGCCCAGTCTAAATGAAGACTGACAACATTAACTTCTGGTGAAAAGAAAAAATGATAATGTCCCAATATGAGATGGCAAGAAATTATTTGGTCTGTGTAACTAAGAAGCTGGATAATATATCTGCAGTGGATTCTTCTAACAGTCTCAACAGTCTGTTAATCTACAAATGTTCAAATAACACACAGTATGGGTACAAGCATTAGACGGAGCATTTTGAAATGAAGGGTGACATTAGAGAGGCAGTTTGATTTAGCAATTAGTGCATGGATTCACAAGTCAGAAATTCTACATTCTATTCCCATATCTGACATTGATTAGCAAGTCACATTAGGACTTATTATCAAAAGTCAGATATGCAGCTGATCATCTAATTAAGATCATCATACTATTAGCATAACTGCATTTGCAAATCATGCATGCAGAGCTTTAGCCTTTGTTTAACCTTGATCTGTGATATGAAAGCAATCTGTGTCACAGACTTATACAAACCTCTTATTCTATCATTTGAGCAGCTCGCAGTTTTTAATATATTTATCCTCCTCAGACTCTGTCAAACTGGGTATTATTATTTATCCTCATTTTGAGAAATTGGAATGGCAGCACAGAAATATGATGCTCGGATTTCAAAAGATTAGACAGTCAAAGATACAGATAAGCAATTAATGAAATTTTCTTAAGTCCCAAAGAGGATCACATCCTTAACTCCTATGAGTATTTTTCATGATTTTTAAGTGCCTAAAACACTTCAGAATTGGGTTCTGCATCTTGTTAGGTCTAATTCTATTTGGAAACCGTGTTCGTACTAAATATATGGCATTTTAGGGGGCTTCAGTGGCTAGTTTTAGTCTTATCCTGTAGAGTGAACCCTTGCTAAAGCTCACCTTCTGAATAATTTTATTCCCAAATCCAGTTCGTGTGATGCTCCAACACCGGTCCATACAGAATCTCACAGAATCATACAAATGAAAGCACAGTAAACGGGAATGAAATTTGCTTCAGAAGATCAGAGTTGGGGTAAAATGTTGTTGCAGACTCACTCAGTGATTACTAGAATCAAAGCCACCTGAGAACTATTAAGTAATTGGATTCCTCTCTGCAAAGGTGGAGAATTTAGATGTCCTGGCCTGAAAAGCTCACTATTAGCAAACGAGTTTGGCCATCTAAAGATTGCTTTCTAGTTTGTAGCTAACTGAAAAGCTGGATAGAAGCAATTAAAACTAATTTGATAAGAGAGTTACTTAGTTTATGGAAGATTAGACAATTTAACAAGACAAAATACATAGCATCTGCCAAACTTTGCTATATTCTGGGATTATTTTAGTAAATATTTAAACCTCTCTTTGCCAATTTTATGAGAGAAAGCAATAATTTTCCATCCACTGCACACTCATTTTCATGAATTTTCCACATGATGAGAAAATGAAAGAAGAAATGTCTTATTTTAAGGATTCAAAGCATATGGTAAAAGGATTTTTTGAAATTAAATTCACTTTCTTGTAATAAAAGAAAGATTAAAATTTTAAAGAATGAGAGTCTCAGCCAGGTAAATACTTCAAAGATATCCTTGATTTACTTAATCCGCTAACTGCTGGTTCATTATTTTAAATGAATTAATTTTTGTCACTCAAATGTTACAAAGATAAGTTACAAACATATGACAGGTGCTCTGTGAACTGGTATTTCTTACCTGAATGTTTCATTTTTTTACAAAATATGAAATGAACTTCTTTCAGCACTGTACATGTAAACAGACACCAGCCCATGTGATGTGAAATCTGCAGATGTCCAGGATTTTCTAAGCTATTTATCTTTCCTCCCTTTTTTTTTGTAGTACTTCGGTCACGCTGACATACTGAAGTGATAAATACACATGAACGTTATTCAAGAATGCTGGAAATGAGGGAGGGTACACCAACTATTGCCTTAATAGCCTTTTCATGCCCTGAAATATTTCATCAGAGTGAAAAATAAAGGAAGTGAACAACAGGTACTGAAAACAGCTAAATGAATAGAACAGTCACAAACTGGTACATCAAGAGGAAAAATCTGTATAGGTTTTAGACCAAAAAATTATATTTTATTTAATTTTATTCTAAGTTCTCAGTTATGAGGTATTTATTAGGTGTCTAGGGTTTTTTTTTTTTTCTGGTTTCTTTCTTAGTAAAATGATGTCTTAATGTGCTTCCTTTCTGTCCCTTTGACTTTCAGGGAAAACTTAGAGTCCTGATGACTTGTATGAAATAATATTATAGAATAACAGAATCATAGAATGTCTACGGTTGGAAGAGAACTTAAAGCTCATCCAGCCCCAACCCCTTGCCATGGGCTGGTTGCCTCCACCAGCTTAGGCTTCCCATGGCCCCATCCAACCTGGCCTTGAGACCCTCCAGGGATGGGGCACCTGTCAGTATGTCACCACCCTACCAAAAACCAACATTCGTCAACAGCTCATCTTTCCCCGGGCTTTCCTGCAGTAGAATCTTTCTAATGTTATTTTTATCTGTTTTATCTGCTTTGTTTTTATCTGCACAGATTGGAATTAATTTTGTGGGTTTTTTTTTTTTTTTTTTTTTAATCTTAGGAGACACTCAGATGCTATGACAACAGTTATCAGGATTATAGGCTGGGTAGATAATTATTTGACAGTAACTAGAGGGGTGAGACAAAGAGGTGGACACATTTTAATTATGTTTGTAACATCTATCCATTTGTTCTTTTCTGTATTGCATAATTTGCAGGAGGGAAATGAGCTTTTTACATAGTCTGATAGTGATGGGACAAGGGGGAATGGTTTTATACTAAAAAATGGGACATTAAGATTGGATGTTGGGGAAAATTTTCACTGAGATGGTGGTGAAGCCTTGGTGTAGGCTGCTCAGAGAATTGTGGATGCCTCACCCCTGGAGGTGCTTAGGACCAGGTTAGATGGGGTCCTGGACTTGATGTGGTGCCTCTTTTAATAGTTGGCAACCCTGACAATTGCACAAGGGCTGGAACTAGATGAGGTCCCTTCCCACCCAAGCCATTATCTGATTCTATGATAATATGTTAATAGGTATATTTTTGTATCACCATAATTCTGGACTATGGTATCATAATCTAATCTCTGGAATATGAGCATAAACCTGAACCTTTCTAGATCAGCTCCCATCAGAAACCAGGGCCTGAAGAGAGCAGGTGTGCCTACTTCTCACCCAGGTCACACCCAAGGTAGGAAAATGGTGCATTGCTAAACCTGGAAGCAGAGAAAACCTTCGCAGGGAGCACGGAGTTCTTCCTATTTCTGCTTCTCATCTTCATGACAGATCACAAGGGGGGCTGTAAATGTACATGCAAACTCTTTAGCAGGATCTGTTATGTTAGGATGGGGGAAAGTGGTTTCAAAGTAAAAGCGGGGAGGTTGAGACAGGATATAAGAAGTTTTTTACAATAAGGATGATGAGGCACTGGCCCAGGTTGCCCAGAGAGATGGTGGATGCCCAATCCCTGGAGATGCTCCAAGTCAGGCTGGAGGGGCTCTGAGCACCTGATGGAGCTGTAAGTGTCCCTGTTCATTGCAGGGGAATTGGATTAGACAGCCTTTAAGGATCCCTTCCAACTCAAATGATTCTATGATTCTGTGACAAAGCAGAGTGTTTTGTTCCTTGTTTAGCCTCTATTTTATGCTGTTTGGTTTTAGAAGGGTGTGACAGAATAGTATTGAGAAAGGCTGCCTCTTCTTTTTCTTGGCTGTGACAGTTTGTGTCAGGTGGACAGAGGGAGAGAGGGGAGACTGCAGTGCCTGCACGCAGACTGAAAGTCTCCTGAAAGAGCACATGGGCTGCTTGTAGCAGGGGAGCAGATCTACAGCCAAGCCTCAAAGGTCAAGGAGAGGATACATTCCTAGAGACCCAGAGGGAGACTGTGTGAAGGCTGCTGCGGCCCATGGAGGCAGTGCAAATTGATGACTCCAGAGCATCTGGAAGGAGGGACTCATTCTGAAAGGAAATAGAAAACAGGGGGAAATATTTGTTTTCAAAAACTTTATTTAGACTGCATCATCCAAAAGATCTACATCTGCTTGATTTTAAGGGGTTGCTGTGCTCGAAGGAAACACAGAGATCAGGATCACTTCAGTGTTTTGGGATACGTTCTCTCTGCAGATATAATTGGTGAGAACTACCTCGAGGCTCAGACCTCCTCAGAATCACACCATAACCTCATGAACGCAAATGTTTACATATAAGCTTTCTGGGATGAAGATCCTCTCTTCCTTATTTGGAAATGACTATAGAAATTTTAGTAAAATATCCCCAGAGTAATTTATTTGGCCAGTCCTACTGGTAGCAAGAGAGAAATAGCTACTATAATGGACTAGAAAACATGGAAAAACAAGCTTGCTGATCAAACTCTTGAATTTGATCTAATTCATGTTGACAGCTCTGCTCTGGTTAATACAAGGGATCTAAGAGCACACTCCAATAGTGTTTTCTCTTTCTCTCAATCTTTGCATGCTTTTCCATCTCGAGATGTTGAAATTGAACATTTGAGCTCTCCAGGAAAGCATCTATCATACAGTCCACACTGCAAACAAAGTGTATTTTCCATTCTGTTTATCACATCATTAATTTATAAAATCTGTGGTTCAACATTACATATTCATAGACTCATGAGACCACATACAGTGGGCCAAGTTCTCTGCTTGTCCTATATTCTGAGGTAATCCTGGTACAATCCAGCAAAATAAATGCATAAGCTACAGGACCAAATTATCAATAAAAAACACTGATCCCTGTGTAAACTGAACATAAAGCGTAACAACCAACCTTTCCCTTTTATCTTCTTTCCCTTCGTGTTTTGAGATAACTGACAGTGTTATGGAACATGAACTGAACTCCAGATGTTACAAAAGTTGTAATCTATAACCATCCTGTATGATATCTATTGAGCAAAGCTGCATCATGCTTTACTTTGTCTGTGTTATATTACACTAGCTGGCTGAGATGCCAAGGGATTGGTGTAGGGAAAATAATAGTTGGTAAAAATTGTAATTCTTATTGCCTGGTTTATCGTATTTGATAGCACATTTTTGAAGAATTCAACAAAGAAAGTGTGTAAATTATGCGATATTGTGAAATTACAGGATTTCTTTCATGATATTTTTGGGTTTGTTACATATAATATGTGAAGGCTTATCTTTGTAAATTACTATGCAGCTCAAAATAGATTTTACAAACTGTTGTCTTCAAAAGTACTAAAGTTATTCTATTTAACTGTGGTGGGAAAAAAGGCAGGTCAGGTAATGCTGTCACAAGATCTGCTCACCTGCAGGTGAAAAGATGCAACTGCATGCATTCATACCAGTTTTTAACTATTAGAGGAAAAAATACTGATATTGTTGCTGGGGATGATCCAAAATTTGGCAAACTGATGCATCTGTGAATCTCAATGTTGGCATCTCAGTGTCTCTGTTTTATACACAAGCTGTAAGAGAGTCTTATGTAAGAGTAAGTAGGGGCTGCTTACACAATCAAATTTGCCAAAAGTTACTTAGCCAAGAGAACTGTCAAAATCACTATTGAGATGAAGACATCTGTCTGTGAATTAGAACAGCACAGAAGGCAAATGCTGATGTAGTTTTGGAAACAGTGAACATGAGAAGTAGGAGATACAAATGCAAAAGAAATGTGTTATGCACAGTATTGGTAGAAACTACTTAAGACTTTTTTAAAGGAGAAGTCCAAGAGAAAGATTCAGGACTTCCAGATCCACACCTGGAAAAAGGTAAGTCTTTTCTTACATCATAATACAGTGTGCTATAAACAAACAGCACCTGATGAAACGGTATATTGGTAAATTTGAGGGCAGTACTAAATCAGTGGGGTGGGCTAGTAACAAATTTTTCCAGGTAGACCTTCATAATCTTGATGAGAAATCCCAACCTAAAAAGTTCAAGAAGGAGTCCACATTTTTGCCCCTGGGCAAAATGATCCCATGCATCAGGTCAGGATGGGAACAAACTGGCTGAATAGCAGCACAGTGAAAGGAACCCAGGGATTACTGTGGACATCGAGATGAATGGGAGCAAAAAGCATGTTCACATCATGAATAAAGCAAAATGCATACTGGGCTACAACAGGATTTGCAAGGCCAGCAGACTGAGGGAAGTTGTTACAGCCTCTACTAAACACTGGTGAGGTCACACAGCTTAGTGCCCTCAGTTGAGAGATTTCCGAATCAAGAAAGACGCTTAGAGGCTGAAGATTCTCATGGAGGTCTATCAAGGCAACCAGACTGAAGTGCATAGCATATGAGGAGACCTGAGAGAGCTGAGCTGGTTCAGTGCAGAGGATTTTGAGGGCAATCTTAATAGCAGCCTACGCTGTCTTGAAGGATGTTTCCCATCAAAGACAGCAAAACTAAAATTCCAATTGTTCGCAGCAGATTAGGTTGTAGGGATAACAGTTTCAGGCAGCACCTTGGAAAATTCAGATTGCTTGGAATGAAAAACTTTTTCATAAGGATTTTGATGCAACATTAGTGTTAGTTACCCAGGGAGGTGGTAGAAATCTCCATCCTTTGTGCTTTCCAAGACTCAGCCAAAGCTGGCCTTACCTAGTTGGGGTACAACCCAGCCTTGAATAAGATTGAAAAAGAAACACCCTTCCAACTGGTGTTTCTATGATTCCATGAAACAAGTTGATGAACTCTTTTTGGTTAAATGATTAAATATTCAGTATTGTCCAAAAAATATTTAGGACTACATTTCTGTGACTACCACATAGGTTTGCTGAGTTAAAATAATCACTAAAGAACATGTTTCTACCTTATATACACCCAAGATTAGTGTTCGTGTTGCTTTTCTGAGTATCCATTACAGAATATGAGACTCATTATTTAGCTGATTAATCAACACTTACAGTTTAGACTTTAACTGGTCTGGCTTTTTCTATAATGTTATTTCTGGAGACAGCTAGAATTGTGTCATGTAACTGTCATATAGGGTTATTAGTTTCCAAATAATAAACAGAATTCTCAGGGTGGACTGAGAAAGGGAAGAATGTAAATTATTACTGAAGTCTTCCCCCAGTTCTGTGCTTGTTTGTCCTTTAGTTTCATTAAACTGTATTTGCTTTAAAAACTGCATGGAGTTCATAATTACAAAGATGTGTTTAGAACAGTTCCTCAGTGCTTGAAAATTTCAATATATTCAGTAAACTTTATGGTAACTTTGAAGAGCAGGTTAGGACAAGAAGTGAGGAATAATACACTTAATTGAACCTGCAAACACAATACAGGGTGGTTAATTTAGATATGATTTGGGTTTTCTATTTACAAAATAAATTATGATATACGTTTTACATATTTTAAAACAATAGGTCAGGTCCTGGTTATGTTCATATTTCTGTTGCATATTTCTGTTGTTGCTTATTCAGATTTATACCAGTGCTTTAGAATGAAAAAACTGTTCAAGCATTTCTAGCAATGCAGTGCTTTCTAGCATGATACTTGACACTGATTTAGTTTTAAATGTTAAAGAAGTAAATGAATTGTATAGATTCCTGAAATATATACATTGATATCAGTTCATACTTAATTTGTAGCTAGTGCAGATTATAATAGAAAAAACTTAAATTTGTCTTAAGCTCTCTGTTGAGACATATATGATTATTAATAACATAGGAGTCTGGAACAGCACTAGAAATGACAAGAAATTGGATAACAATTTATTTAAAGAGCAGTTTTCTTCCATTTCAAAATAAAATCTTTCTGAAAACTAATTTCGCTTTCTTCAATAATAGCATAAGTACTGATTCAGAAAAGAAAATTCTTACTGTCCATGTTTTCCTTACCTTTGTTGAAAACCCAAGTGAACAGAGCAGTTTATTTAGTTTATTTATGAACAAGGGCACGTTTGTTTCTGCATATGGTCAAAAACAATAATCTCTTATGTATTACAGATTTGTTTGTCCTGATTTCTACTGCTTTTATGACATTTTGTGCTCTTGAGTGTGCATGTCATCAAATCTATGTTTTTTTCAGCAGTCATAGCTGGCATTTTAGTTGAAAGTTTGTTTCCAAGCATTGGGTCATATTTATAAACAAGTTATGAAACAGATATTTGTATATGCAACAAAACTGTATGATATCCTCCTAATTTCAAGTATTTTAAATGAGGATGTGTTTGATTATCTCAACAAATGGTAGCAGTGCTGTGAATTAAAAGTATCCATTTGGTAGGGGTTGATTTCATCACATGCTTATAAAACACTACAAAAAATTTTTGTGATGTTGCTTCCTGTTTGGAGGATTACAAAAGGCTTGACTTTTCCTATAACAAACTCAGTGGATATGCATTTAGCCCTCTGGAGTATTATTTGCATTCCATGCAGAGATCTTCCATAAGCAACTTTGTGAAATTTGCCATCACTGATGAATGTGCAGAGAGCTGTGTGGAGTTTTTTACTCCAAAGCAATACGGCTTTGTTAGCACTATGATGTTTCTGAACTAACAGATCTCCTCTTTCAGTCAGTTAATTAGCTTCGTGTTCACCATCTGCATTTAGCTTTTGTATCACCAGTTTCAGAGATTGGTTGGTGCTAAATTAAAGGCTTCTGCAATGTATTCCATCCATCAGTTGGCATATGCAGGTCTTCTTACATCATCTTCCTTTACAAGGCTCCATTTTGCTTCTGCATTCCCAGTATTGTGAGAGAAAAACCCAGATGGACAGAGAACCTGTAAGAATATTAGACAGTGACAGATTTTTGTTGTTACTTGAAGGACTGGATTAAGATTGAGGAGAAAAAAAAAAAAAAAAAAAAAAAAAAAAAAGCATTATAGCATCATAGAATACTTGAGATTATAAGGGACCTCAAGATGTCTCTGATCCCACCTCTAACTCACGTTAGGGCCAATTTCTAGATCAGATCGTACTGCTCATGTTTATCCAGTCTCATTTCAAAGCCTTCAAGGAAGTATTGCAAAGAGTGGAACAAAGCCCCCAAACTGATATGCTAAATGAGTAGTCAAATTGAAAACTACTGTATTGTACTGACCATGAAGTTTTCTACACGGGATGTATACCCAACCCCAAAAATGAATAAAGAAATGAAGTCGTATATTAGTTAAGGCCTTTATTTTTTATTTTGCTTGCATGTAGTGCCTCAAAAATATTCTGTCTGGTGCTGTAATTAAGCTGTATTATGATAAATGTCTTTGGTTTTGTCTTCAAAGCATCTTTTGTTTGAAGAAGAGGTTTTCTTGCAAATATCAAAAGTAAATTTAAAAGCAAGTTTTCCCACAGGTGTCTGAGGCAGAACTACAAGGTTAGAATCTCCTAAATATTCAGCCTGTTGCAGAGTTCTGCTATGTCACGTATGCTGTACAGTCTAGTGAGCTAACACTGCTGGTGCAGGCACTCCACAGATTAGCACAGTTCTCTGAAAGCTGGCCCTCATCCCACAGCAAAAAAATCCTAGTCTGATGAGCAGATCAAAGAAGCTGGTTTTTTTTCCCCCTATCTGTGGAGTTTTGGTGGATATAAGAATGGCACAAATTCCTGCTCCAACATCCTGTTGCAAGACCCTTTGGAAACCAAATGGGCAGTGGCAGGACAGGCCAGCTGTTTCAGGTATGCAGTGGTCTGAATGGGTGAGGACTGGGATGACACATGAGTGTAGGATTGGTGAGACTGTTCCATACATATCCTGAGCATTAACCATAGGAATGAGGTCATCGATTTGTGATTTAGCTGATGAGTTAGGGGAGGGGATTTAAATTGTTTATTTCTGTATATGTTAATTGGTGCCAAGATAACTCTATTCCTAAGAAGATAAGAAGCTATTGAAGTATTGTTTGGACAACCCTGATGATTAAATCATCAGAGTGCTCCAACTGTTAAACCCTTACACGAGTCAAGAACTGCCAGCTATGGTCTATTATGTCTGAAGGATTATGGTGAAACAGGAGAAAAAGATTTCTTAAGGATGCTTATGCAGTGGAAGACAGCTTCTGTGGTAGCATGATAAATGATAGATGAGTGGACCAAAAATGCTGGTAAAGGTGGCTTTCCACAAAAGTTGAACACCTTGGGAACTAGGCAGCTCAGCAAACTGCTTCTCTAACCATGCAAATCAAACCTCGATAGCTACTGCCTTGGGCTGTCCTATCCCTTTCTGTGCTGAGAGCTGCTTCTCCTGCTGTGTTCCTTCCATCAGAACAGTGAGTCATACGAAGGAAGTTATTTGTCTGAATGCTGACTTAGAAGTATTTGTTATTAACACAGTCAATTCTTCTGTGTTGTTCAGTGTGTAGCCACTGAATCGCTGTACTCATGTAAAGAAGGTGAAACTAAAAATCTGCAATGCAGAAAATGGAATGGATGAAGCGTTTACTATTGCCACGCAGTTTGGGTGAAACTACAATACGTGCAGGGGAAGAAGCCCCAAGGAAGCATGGTCTTTTGTCACTTTGATAGATGACCTTGATTTAGTCATTTACTACTGGCTTGCATACTAGATTTTTCAGTAGTAGAAGTAATTAAAAGTGGGTAAGACAAGAATGCTGGAAGTGTTTCTTACTGATATGTAATTGCAGTCAATATATCTGGGATTTTTCCTTACCTTGGTCTGCATTCTCAGTGAGCTCTGAATTAAACTTGCAAACAAACAAAAAACGCAACAGCGAACAAAACCAAAACCCAACCAATGCAAAACACAATGTCCTTGCAATAGGAATATCTAGACTCAAAATAGAGAGAAAATTTGCAGTTCACTACTAGCAAGTTGAACCTTGGTTATAGTTATCAGTGAGAACATGTAAAAAAGGCCAGTTGAGTTTAGATTCAGTAACAGAGACGTCTGAATCAGTTAATTACATGTAGATTATGTGTGAGCAAGGTGTCTGGTTGATGGAGAGCCTACCAATACACTTGATGGAGACCAGAGAGCTACTCATTAATCATTCATTTGGTCAAATGAGGTGTGTATTAAAGGGTGAGCTGGATAGTTCTCTAGATTTAACTGACTGTAATGAATAGACCTTCAATACATATAGTGGCATTTTACATATCTATTTCATATCGGCTTACCTAGTTTAGGTGCCGTATCCTGCAAATAAAATCATTATTGCAAAAGATAAGTTGAGATTAAAGGCTGCCTTAACTGCTATTGACAGTATTGACAATGTTTATTCTCCTGTATAAATGTGTTTTATAAAATCTTCCAATCAACACTGTAGTTTCTACACAGCAAAATATTCTGCTGCTTACCACTCTGGTACTGAGATCTTACAACTTAGAGGGTGCAGACTGTATGTAAATCTTTTGGCATTGTTGAGTGTCCATAATCATTTCTGTATCCATGGTAACTGCAGGAGAGAAAGTATGGGCGTATAATCCTTATTAAGTAGTACAATATTATGTTTCTCTTGGTAGACAAAGAGATGATAGCTATTCATAAGCATGTCAAATAACCAGCACATATCAAAATTGAACACATGCTAATTACCAGGAAAATAGAAATTGTTTTAGCATGACTTTAATGTGTGATAATAATTCAGGAATAGAGAAACAAAATTTTTGGAGCTTCTTTTCTGAATAAGGTTAGGCAAATTGACTGATATTAAAAGTAATGTTGTAATTAAGTAGGGATTTTTTTTTCTCATTTTATGAACCATTTTAGGTAGCAAAATTCAGCCTATTTTAGAAGATTTTGAACATCATTTAAAAAAACAAAACTAATTGGACACAACTTTTGTTTTATACTATCTGTCTTTCACCCATTGAATCTTGGGAAAGCCTGAAGAAACTGTAAGACCGTTTTCTTATTGTCAAGAAAGAGCAAAAGTTGCACATAGACACAAGCAAAATTAAACGCAAGGCAAATTTCAGCACTGATGTTTGAATAAGATAAACCTACTCCCTCAAGCATTCAGGGTCTATAGAGGTATGTGTATGAGTGGGAAATGGATGTAACTGAAAAACATGGACTTTAAGAACAAAGGCTATTTTGCTGTAAAAGAGAAAGAGAAACCGCCAATTCTGTACACGGGCAAAAATAGTTTCTACAAGTGGAAGTTTTTTCCCCAGTCATCTCTGTGTTTTCAGCTGCAAGCATAGATTCTGATCCCACAGCAATTTTTTTCTCCAACTGCTGGCCCACAGAAATTTGGCATCAGTGGCTTCCCAGCCATGAATGTCATTCATTGAGTAGAAATCTTTTTTTTTTTTTTTTTTTTTTTTTCCTGTTTTTAACTGGGGGAGGGGAGAGTTGGTTTCTTTTTTTTCTTTTTTTTTTTTTTTTTTTTTTTTTTTTCATTTTCTCCAACTATGAGATACTGATTTTGGGGTTCTGATGTCCTTTACAGTGTCAGAAACTGATTACGTTTAGCAGATTCTATTTAAAGAAAAAAGATTGGAAGTCTTCAGGTTGATATTTTCTGACATAATTAGGTGTGTTTTTTCTCTGCTTTTCCATTCAGCTATGGAGGTGGCTGACATGGAGGTGGAAGACAACAGTGCTTATGTATGTGTGTGAGATTATTAAATAACATTTTCATTTTCTATACTTTATCCAACAATTTCACTATGGAATTAAAAAAAAAAAAGTTTATAGGTTTTGAATGTTTTAATCCTCCCTAAGTACTTTATCATAGCTGAGCCCTTATTATGAATAGGTAATAGTTCACTGTAGGAGTGGTAAGGAACAAAATCTTCATTCTGGATCGGAATCTGACAGTGAACATGAGGACTATAATCCATTTTGTTTTCTGAGTGCCTTCAAAGTACTCTTCAAATTCTGTAATTCCAACAAAAGAAAGGTAGGAAAGTACAAGATCTTGCATCAGCAGTGTTCCATTAATTACATATCTGATTTGAAGAATCTGATAAATTCAATAAATGGGAGTAACGGAGCTCTAGAAGAAGGAACACAGATCTGGAAGGTATCTCAGATGTTCAGTTCAAGGCATTATGCATTACTATTGTAAGGGAGAACCAACTAACTTTTTGGTTTTGATACGTCTGCCTAATCGGTACTTAAAAACTTCATGATTTTTCCAAGTTAATGACTTCCAGTGATTCCGTTTCTTTCATCATTTAGAAAGCATTCCCTGTAATATCTGAGCCAAATTATGCAGCCTGCATGTATTGTTCTGTTCCTGGAGACATTCATAACTTGTAATCATAAAACTAGAATGATCTAGTTTGGTGATGTGACTTTTGACAGCAAGTTTTCCTCGAGAGGAAGAGATTAGTCAGATATATTAAATAGTTCTGTTGTGGATGCAGAGTTAGTTGCTTTGTTCTCATTTTAAGTGTTCTCCTGGAAGTACTGCAGTATGTTTCAATATGTGTGTTTAGCTGGTTCAGTAATTGTGATGATTGAAGATATTAATAACAAAACCATAGTGAAGTTTAAGGATAGTAATACCCTTAAGCCATTTTAGCAGTTCTCTGAGCAAGATTAATATTTATGGGATTTTTTTGTTGTTCCTCTAGAAGGTTGCAAGGGCTGGGGACATCACCCATTCTTGATCTGTATAAGTAGACTCAATTCCCTGAAGAATCTCTGGATCTGGAATTCTGTGCCCAGGAGGGTTAAAGCTTGATGTAATTTACTATTTACATTCTCTAACAAACACTCAAGTAACTGATGTAGAAATATCCATAATGTTTCTTAGCAATATTTCTTAGATGACTACGGATCCTGGAACAGAACTAAGCTATGGAAAGCATAGGTATTTTCACTGACATGAATGTAGAATAGAGGAAGGAGTCTTGGAAATAAAGGGCACACCCATATCTGAATGGCCTAACCTGCTCCAGAATTCCCATAATCTATTCAGACAGACATGAATTGTGGATAGTGGACGCTGAATCTAGCTATACTGAAACTTCCAGGGGATTGTGTTTTGCCAGGAGAATAATGATCAATGTGCATACAGTTCAGACTTTCCAGTTTATCCATCTCGTGGTGTTTCTTACCAATTTACCATAAGGGGTGGGGGGCCAGAAAGGAAGGAGAAGCAGCCATTTAATGTGCCAGAGAACTCAAACAACTTTGTTGGTAATCCCCTCCTGGTGGACGATAGAGTATCTGACTTGAACTGTACTCCCACGATGGCCTGGGATTTCCATCTGAAAAACAGCAGGGCTTTTTATTGTATTGTTTTGGTTTTTTGTTGTTTTTTTTTTTTTTTTTCCCTGTGCTGTACCATCTTATTAGATGTCTGTGAAAGTATTTAAGCAACATTCCTCACAATTTCAAAGGAAGACTCTATGCAAGATTTTCCTCATGGTTCATTGTAAACTTTTGAACTTAATTTCCTTTGCTGACCAGCAACAGTAGCATTTCTAACCATGTAGGCATGGCACAAAGCTTTTATTTTTCCTATGGGTATTTTAAAAAGGTGCTAAGGAAAATGATTTTAAATAAATATTTATCATTATTTCTTAATTAGGTCCCTGCTGGAAGCATAATTTTTCATAGGCAATTCGAATAATTGTAGTGAGTATGTGTAAGTATTACATATGTAAGTAGTGTTGCAGAGGACGTATGATTTAACTGTAATAATGAGATTTTTATTTGGGGATTTTTTACTCTGAAGACAGCTAAGAAAAATCTCAGTGCTTCCCAAAACCACTCTTTCCAAAGAAACCACAATGTTACAGAGCCCTTTCATCATCCAGCATACGGTACTGTAGAACACAAAAATATACACTGTACTACTTTAAATTAATTCATATTTGCAGGAGACAGTCTGTGTGAGTATGTGCAATTATGAAATGCAACTTTTTTTTCCTCTTGACTTTTTTAGCTGCCTCACCCTTTTTATTTGAACACATACATATGGTGTGTGAGAGTGAGCAAGCTCTCTGTAAATGTTTGGAAGGAGCATCTGTCAGACAATAAAACTTGCAAGAAAACATGCTTCTCATTTAAAGTGTATTTGCTAGAGCTATTCCAGTGTTGGAATCAGTTCATTTGTATAGCTTAGAGGCATTAATAAGAACAGAGAACTGTAAAGTCACCAGAAAAATCCAAACTGTTAGTAGGAATCCAAGGTATTTTTTAAAAGCATTTCGTCTATTCGGCATCACAGTCTTCTGGTAGGAACCTGAACCAATTGACATAGAGGAAACCTCTGGCAGTCCGTCCAAAAAGATTGCAAGCAAGAAGATGACATGTTTTCTGCAAACCTGGAAAGTCTAAAGATTACAATAATTGTTGGACCAAAGGGACCCTCTTCAGGCATAAATAGCAAGACTCCTACTGTCTTCTCTTGCAGACCAACTCAGCTGCCAGCAAAAGCAGGTGCTCTCCTCTTACCAGTGCTCCAGAGGAAATATTTAGTGAGTATTCACAGCTCTTTTTATCAATTAATGTACTACTAGTGCTTCAGTTCTATTTGCATAGTTTTCTCAAAAGAAAAAAGCATTTAAATGTAAGGTTTTAAGACTGTTAGTTTAAACAATTGCTGGAGTTCAACAGTCTGATGCAATTATCATATTAATTTAAAAACAAAATTTGCACAGCTTTTGACAGCGACTTTTAAAAAAATATTGTTTTTTAACAACTCTGTAGCTTTAACAGTCTGAAGCAATCTCAGTGTATTTTTTATGTACCAGTTCCAAAGAAGTACTTTATATATATTTTAAATGTATTTGATTTTAAATGTTACGCCATAAAATATTCTTTGTTGGACACAAATTTAAAATAAATCATGTCTTTTGGCAAAGTAACCTGCAATTTAATCTTTAGAAGAATAAATATACCACTAATGTTTTCCACAGAAACAGTTGCTACTCTAATTAATTCAAGATGTGTCTCTAATAAGATTTCAAAAGAAAATCAGAAACAGATTTTTTCTCAGAGGTAGAGCTATGAACAAGGTTAGGATATTTTTATTTTCATTAGAAACACTTGTCCTAGGTACAGTTACAGATTTGTAGCATATAGCCTGGAAATATCAAATCTGAAAATATTGGTATGTTTCTAGAAGCATAACAATTTTGGTGCTTGGCATATGAATTTTCTTTTTGTTAAAACTTATGCTTTGTTACATTTTATTAGGTAACTCTTATTCCTTTCAGAGCTCAGAGTGACTAATGTGTCTGCATTTTTTTTTCTCTGCCTGTGGAAGGGAATGGAAAACCTGATGTTTGTCTACTGCTCCTGCAAAGTTATCTGGACGCTGCTTGTAACAATTCTAGGCTATGCCAGCAGCTTGCCTCTGGGTGATGACTCTATTTGCACAGCAGAGGAACTTGCAAAGTACAGTATAATCTTCACAGGGAAATGGAGTCAGACTGCCTTCCCCAAACAGTACCCGCTTTATAGGCCCCCAGCACAGTGGTCATCAATGCTAGGTAAGTGAAAAGTGCACACTTTTAAGATCAGATAAATCTCTTGATCACTGTGATCTTTTTTTTTTCTTTCTTTCTTTTTTCTTTTTTTTTTCCTCTAATAGTAGATTTTAATATAACTAACATGAAAAGAAGGAAAATAGCTGAAGTTATTAAGAATAAATTGCAGAAATTGAAATATTCACAATGCTTTCAAAAATCTACAACTGTTTTCAATTGACTTCTGTTTTCAATTGGCTACAGCTGAAATAAACAGTGATAAGTCAAATGTTTTAGTGTTCACTCATGCTTAAACACAAATTTTTTAAACCTTAGAAATAAAAGAGAGCATCTGAAGAAATATGGACAGTCTAAACCAGACTTTTCTCTCATGCAATGTATTCACTTAAATAGGTGTTACTCATAGTTCTGACTATAGCATGTGGAAAAAAAATGAATACGCCAGCAACGGTGTACGTGATTTTGCTGAAAAGGGTGAGGCATGGGTATTAATGAAAGAAATAGAAGAAGCTGGAGAGAAAATTCAGAGTGTGCATGGAATCTTCTCTGCTCCTGCCATTTCCAGTGGCACAGGACAAACCTCCACTGAATTACAAGTGCATTCAAGACATCCATTAGTAAGTAAATGTACATACTAATCTTTAAAGGTTTTTTGTGTTTTTTTTTTTTAATGTCACCAGCACACAAAGTTAAATATTTGAGTAGGAATATGACAGTGAAAAATGTTATTTAAAAAAAAAAAAGCATGTCAAATTTTGGTGAGCTCTTAAGAGGTTCTGTAAAGCAGAAGTATATAAAAGCCCATTTATTTCGGAAGTTACAGTTCCAATAAGTAGTACTGGAGAATTTCAAAATAAGTAACGCCGTAAGTAATGCTGGGTTGTTTCATTTCATTAGGTTTCATTTGTTGTACGAATTGTGCCAAGTCCCGACTGGTTTGTGGGTATTGACAGCCTAAACCTCTGTGAAGGGGACCACTGGATGGAAGAGATATCAGTAGATCTATATCCGTATGATGCTGGAACCGACAGTGGCTTCACATTTTCCTCCCCAAACTTTGCCACTATTCCACAGGACACAGTTACAGAGGTAGGTGTGCATAAATAAATTAGAACTCCATATCTCTGTATTTTGAGTCCCCCACTTCAAAGCTAACTGTCCTGTAACTACACAAGGCATTCTCTCATGAAATTGTTTTCAGTATTTGAGAGTACTGATGCTCACTCTACCTGGATTTATTAATAGCTTTTGTTCATTTCCTGTATTATTCTAATGTATTGGGTAAATGCAGAAGCATCATGAAAACTGGCTTACATTTATTTATGTAGACTTATCATAGAATCATTGAATGGCTTATGTTGAAGGGGACCTATTCCACCAATATAATAATTCCAAGACGGTTTTTAACAATTCTTAAAAAAATAGGGAAATGAAAATATTCTCCAGAATTTTGTATGACTAAATTTGTATCCAAACAGGAAAAGTCTAAGTAGGAAGTTATACATACTGATGTGGGGAGGAGTTTTCCCTAGAACACGTTGCTGACACCTGAGTCTGTTACATTTGAGGGAAAGGAGCTGGTGGAAAGCAGAACACATCTCTGTTCCTACTGCAGCTTCTCTACTTTCAGTCTTTTTTTGCTCGCTCTTTGCTTTTGTCATTTTTGGGTGGTGGGAAACAGAGCATCTTAATTCAAAAGTTTTGAATAGTTGAAGCACTCTGTCGATATTTTTGTTAAGGTCAGTTCCTCTAGAGCCAAATGCTGTGCTAATGAGCAGTGAGACGAATAACAGAGAAGCTGGAAAACAATCCATCTGGCCTCCTATACACATATGACATCTGCTACAGCATACCTAATGCTATTATTTAATAGTCTTGTATTCTGTCTTGTATTAACATCCATGGTATCTCAACAAACCATTCCAAACATTACCCTGTTTTCAGTACCTCCCATCCCTATCCTCCATCCAAAGGTTGGCACAATTCACTGTGCCCAATTCAGAAGTATTTTGCTCAAACCATTTGGGATTACCAGAAGTAGTTTTGTGAGCTGGAGCTTACAGAATCCTTTTTTTCTTAGTTGCCAAAAGGAATCAACATGATGCATAAACATGATTTTCCAGTTATTTGTTGCTAGAATGATGTGTTTCTTCAAGGTTCCCTTTTTGTTTCACAGATCACTTGTTCCTCTCCAAGTCACCCAGCAAACTCATTTTATTATCCCAAACTCAAAATTTTGCCACCTATTGCTCAAGTAACAATGGTGAAATTAAAGAAAAACCAGTTGGGTTTTCCCATACCTCATCTTAACCAGCCAGCTAAAAGCAATGAAATACTTGACACGTTCTCAGGTAAGTGATTGGCACTGAGATATTCTCAATTCAGTAATTTCTGTTCATTCAAAAAATGTGTGGCACTCTGGTAAGTGATGTGGATGAAATAGGTGATTAGGCAGAGTATTCTCCTATTTGCATTGCAATAGTTTCCACACTCACACACGGGAAATAAAACAAGCCAATTGACATAACAGAGAATCTCTGAAAAAATAAGGCATGGATTTCATGCTTGAGCTACGGTTCAAAGGCTTGAGTTGTACCACAGTGAAGTTTGCTCAAGTCTTAGTATCACCATAGATCAGTGAATTTTATGACAAATACACAATATTGATCAGAATTAAAACTCCACAGATTCTTTGCAACTTATAAGTAAATACTCCTGCTTAAGTTCTTGCATGATGATGCAACAGAAGAAATAGTACATACTGTATGCATCCCTGGACATATTTGTGATAGTACCAGACATCTTGAAAATAAAAATATCACTCTCTCTTTTTTTCTTTCCTTAAAATACTAGCAAATAACCTTGTTTAGGTAGAGTGGCATTGGAACATCTGACTCAAGGTAGTTTGGAGGATAATAAGAAGAAAATTTGTTCAGTGTGAAAGATAGCAGTTGGTGTCTGTGTAGTTATTCCCTTTATACTTTTCTGATAACTTTTTATAAAGTGTAACAGAAATGGTTATGAATAAGGCTAACATCCCAAATGCTATTTGAGAGACAGCTAGGGCTAAATCTCCAATGCATTTCTTACATAAATCATGTTCCAAGAAAAGCTTCTCCAGAATAAGTCTGAAGATTAATGCCTCTAGCTGTGTCCTAAAGACCCCTCATGATTGCTAAAATAAAGTTCATTTCCCACGCAGTTAACAATGCACGATTTATACTTGCGTAAGTGCATTTCTTTATGAAGTTTGAGTAAATGTTTTTCTATTAGTAAACAAGGCAATTTTGAAGTGAGTCTATGAATCTTATGTCTTTCCTGCAACATATGAAAGGAACATTTGTCCCTCTTTAGCATACAAACGTAATACAACTCATGCAAAGCACACTGTTTCAGGAATCATTTTAAATCATGTATCTCCACTTTACAGCATATTAACCAGTAAATCAGTCTATTCAAAAATATATTCCAGAAGCAAGAGGACAGATTTAATTATCAGAGATCAAACCATGTTGCTCATTCCTGTTAGAAGCATGAGAATCGATTATTGTAACAGAAGCAGTGAGTTCCATTGTAAAACCAGAAATTTATACCAGAAGTCACATATTCAGTACAGCATTTAAAGCTGGTCTTGTGCACAGCTATTTTATGCTCAAATGCTGTAATACAAAGATTTGATGCAATTTCCTGTGACCAGCAGTGTTTTTTATTTAGCCTCTTAAGGAATAAACACCTTTTCATTTTATGGTGGATGTTTTCAATGGAAGTTTACATTATGCAAAGTGTATTTGAGTTTCTGATTTCTTTAATTGCAGTAAAACTACATTGAAAACACTTTTAGTATTAAAAAACTTCTAGTTACAGAATAACTTTTATTGGCAAAGGGAACTCTAGGATACATACCAAAAAAGATTTCCTGATTAAAAAATGAAACTTTCTTTGCTTCTGAAGCAAGAGTTAAATGAAGAGGAGTTAACTGGAATCTGATCTAACTACAGGAACAACATATCCCTCCAAAGAAACAGAAATGTACATAAATAAACCAGATAAAAGCTTTAATTCCAGTGTTTTTACTAGGGAATTGAATGACAAATAAATTATAAAATTGACACTGTGTTTTTGAATGCAATTTTTTTTTTAATGTAATCACTTAAAACATAGTCTTTTGGGATAAAAATGCTACATTTTCAATGCAATAAAAAATCTGCTGCACTACTGCTGTGGTACCTCTGACAGTCTCTTGACTGCAGTAAAAATAATAGCAATGTCCTTGAATTTAGGAGCTGAAAACAGACGTTTTTGTTTATAAGACAACATATGGATTTCATTAATATCACATGTATTTTTGTATAAGAAAGGATGCTGCTACTTGATAATCATTCCTTAATGCTTTGCCAACTATGTATTTGCCTTCAGCAGAAAATTTTGCAGTTACCTTTTTATTGTGTATTTTCCAGAAACACCACTGGACTGTGAAGTTTCACAGTGGTCTTCCTGGGGTCTCTGCAGAGGTCCTTGCAGAAAAACAGGGACCAAGATCAGAACTCGTTTTGTAGTTCTTCACCCTGCTAATGATGGAATGCCTTGTCCAAGTCTGGAAGAAGAAGCAGGATGTGAACCAGATAATTGTGTCTGAAATAAAGAAAAGATAATAATTTAGATAATTTAAAAGTAAGATAAGTGTAACTAAACCTAAAACACATGTCATTCAGTCTTCCTTATAATTCAGGTATGCCACACTATTTTGCTGACAAGATATATTAGACTGGTTTTGAACATTGCTGTTTAGTATCAAGACTTTGGGGTGTTACATTCTTAAGGTTTAGTATGACAACAGTACTTCATCATTTACAGATCAGAAAACCCAAATAAATCTCTGTTATACACTCTAAGTTCTTGGAGTACCCTCTAGTGGCAGAAAAGAAGACATTTGGAAAGATTTTGCTTCGGATGTGAAAACCATGCAATCAAAAAATCTTAACTAATAACATCCTTAAATACTGTAATTTGTTGATTTACAACTATTTATACCTAGCAATTAATTTTTTTCTCTAAATTATGTATATTGTAATTTATTGGCTATTTTGTTGTCTTTCTAAACATGTTTTACTTGCCTTTCTTCAGAAACTACTTCTATAAATCAGAGTGACCAGATTTTTGCAGTGTGGCTAAGACAATAACATGATTGAGTAAACTCATCTTGAGACTTATGAATACATGAAAATGTCTTTTTTTTTTTCCCCCCTCAAAAGTGAGAAGAATATCTACCACGAGGACACTCAGCCAACAAAATTACTAGAAAGAAACAGAAGTTTGGATAGCAGTAGAAAAACTCTGAACTTAACTTTAAAAGCTTAACTGAGATTTCAGACCTGATCGATGCTTAGTGTGTGCCCCTAATGAGGCAACTGTCTGAAAAATAGTTGTTAAGACATTAACACTGTTGGCTGTAATAGAAATTATATAATTCTCTCTGTGTATGCAGTAAATGTGTCCATGTTTCTTTAAATGTGTTTGTTGCTGTTTGTGTCATCCTAAACTTTGCAAAGAGAAAACTTAATGAGGTTCTAATATTGTCTAAGGCAGAGGTATACGCATATCTAACAAAACACAGTATGTCAGAAACCGCTCCAGATGGCAAGCTTTAATGCTCATATAAATGTTTATTATAAAATTCAGATGATCCATATCCCATAAAGAATTGTGACAACCAACTAAGAAACGAATTTTGAAATAAGACTGTTCATAGGAGATATTTACAGTCAACTCACAAAACTTTTACAGCACATTGCAGTTCTACAAACACACTGAAGCTAAAGTATTGAATAGGAGACAGTGGGTTGCATAGGTTCATTTTGGAATATTTCAACTACAAGAGCACCCTGTATTCTTTGTGGAGCAGAAACATGTAAAAAGTTCTCTGTATTTTTTTACAGGAGATAAATCTTACAAAGACCCAAGGGAATTTGAAACATTATCAGGCTAATCTAAGTTGGTCCTGAAATGCTGATGAATGCACAGTTGTTAGAGCTAAAAATAGGAGTTTCTACATCTTACATTCTTCAGGTTCCCATGGGCATGTTGTCAGAATTATGTCACTATTTTTTTATTATACCTACCTATTTTCTTCATGGTCCCCTATGTCCATTCTCTAATAGAAAGAGTGTTAACAAAATATAATTTATATATTTTGCCTCTAGTTACTTTCTCCTTTTCCAGTTTCTATCTTCTTTGTATATTAATTTTTCCTTATTTAATATTTTCTGTTAAACTTATTTACTGCATAGTTAAACAATTATCTCCATCTAAGAATACAGAAGCATATACTGAAATATGCTCTGAGGACAGAAACTGAATTCAAACTGACACATCAACTGCTTGTAGACTTAACTCCCACAAGGTTTTGCTGAAGTGCAAGGTATTCTTAGTAGTATTTTTCTAGAAGTTCTCTAAACACTGGAGTTTTGGTTCTTTGCATGTCCAGAAAAAAATACATAAGGCTGGCAGAAAATATCTGCATCTGTAGTTGTCTATGTGAATAGAGGATTTCAGCCTTGTAGGATATGATGCAATACTGGAGTAGTCCCAGCATTTACTCAAATTCCTGATACCAAAAGTTTTTCTGGGAGAAGATAGAATAGAAAAGGAAGTAAATATATAATAAGACAACACATTTTAGTGTTAGAAATACTGGGGACGAGGACATTTCTTCACAAGATTGGATACAGTGAGTTCTACTGAAGAATATTCTCATGATAGAACACATTTCTCATAATGTATTTTTATTAAACTGATTAGTGGGATATGTGATCCCTGTGTGGGATTGCTTCGTTACTTTTACTTTGAGCACAGTTTTAGATTTATCTTCACAGTTCTGAGACAATGAAGAAACAGAGAGAATCTCTTTCTTACTTTTCCCTTATGTGCAGTGTTACTGATGGCTGGCAGCCAAGATAATATGGTCCTAAACACATAAGATTAAGGGAAGGAAATAGGTAAATTAATTTCTGGGTTAAACTAATCTCAGAAAACGCTTAGGGAATAAACTTAAAATGGATTTCAAAGTACAGGTTTTTTTTAAGCAATAATGTTATGTAGGAAAAATCATGTTTGCTGTCTGGGCAGGCATTCTTGCAGCAACGGAAGATATGGTTAAAGGTAAGTGTAGCAGCAAAAAAGTCACTGCTGACTTAAAGTGTGGTTCTACAAAACACGTGGACACCAAATTCAGTACCCATAGTGCAATAGGGTACCTCACTACTGAGTACAGCTTGTCCACTACCCTAGGACATTTGGTTGTGAACATATGGAAACTTTTTCTGTTTTTTGATGAGTAGCAATGCCATCTGAAGCTGTCTACATTTCTGCGTGTTTGGTTTTTTTTTTTGTTTTTGTTTTTGTTTTTTTTTTGTGGGACGTTGCTTTGCTTTTCTGCAGACATCCAGAGCCTTGGTGCTTACTGACTTAGGAAAAAGTACATTTCTAGATAAGTGAGGATAGATGAGGGACTACTGTGATTGGTGAACTGAAAAGATCTTCCACATACTGTAGTGTAAATGCTGGCTGTGTAAGCCTTAATGGACTATACATTTAGTTCTGCCAGATAGTCCAAAGGGACTGGGATGGCTCCTTGGGGAGTGTGTGTGTCCTCTGTTAAATATCAGTATGGGGATGGGTGGTCTTGGCTTCACTGCAAAACAGCTCCAGTGTTCTAGCCATGCTGCAGAAGTGAAGCACAATCACAGATACTAGTGAGTTCCTAACTTCTAGAACAGGAGGGAAGGTGTAGGCCAGCCTTTCTCATCACTATGAGGACTGTCCCCAGCATAGCAAAAGGGTATGAACAAAAGATATGACACTTGCTAATACTGAAAAATATCAGTGCTGGATACTGCCAATACCAGGTAATTAATTGGAGTACTATGGGAACATTAAACCTGATCCAACCTATAAAATAACTCAGACTATTTCATGACAATATCTAATGCACTCAGAAAATTTCATTCTTGAAATCAGCTGAATCCTGTTTAATAGGATATGATGTGTGAAAGAAATTTTGTCCATGATAATTTACAGGTACTCTAAATGACTGAAATAAAAAGCTCTTCATATAATGCACAGCACCTGGTTGCCTGGAGACTGATTTATCCTTGTTTGATTGAAGTCCATCAGCCCTGCTATGATAGCATATGCTAGCCTGAAGTATGGAAGTGCCTGTCTTCAATGTGTTTAGATAGAGTAAAGGATCGAATGATGTCCCCTTGTATGTCTTGCTTTTGTTCTGGCACTGGAACATTTTTTTTTTAGAGATCTCAAGTCAATAAAAAGCTAAAAGGGTGCTTGCTTAAGTAGTTCACAATCTGAAGCCAAACATGTTCTTTTAGCAGGTGCAGAAAGGCATGAGAATTTATGCAGGTGCATGTCAGTCAAGAACTCCCTGTTCTGGAGAATCCAGTTATGCAATCAGATTCTAAACAATGTGTTCTTATTTGTTCTGAATCCATCAGAACAGAATTTCCATCAGAATAAATTTCTGATAAATGCTAAAGTAGTAATGAAGTCCTAACTTCACTCTTGAGGCTGTTCAGGATCTGATGGCCATGAGATGTGATTTCTATATCAGTAGAACAAGGAGTACAAGGATCTTCTGAATGGAAAACTGAATTCAAAATGGGGTCCTCCCAACTGAAAATTACCCCAAAGGTGGGTACTTTGTGCTGTGAAACACCCACATACTCTCTCACTTTGAGTAGTAACTGAGTTTGTCATCAGCCATATAGATTGTTTAGTTTGTAATGGTACAAAGGATATTAATAAAAATCTCAATAACTACTTGATTTACAATACAACTTTATTCAGAGAATTTATTATGCAGTATCCAAGAAAAAAACAGTTAAGTAAATAATCTTATTTAGGTAAAGTGTTAATTCAATATTTTTTTCCTTTTATACCATAATCATTATTGTTTCAAATTCATTTTTTGTTCAGGTTCTTCACTTCCTATTTCTTTCAGCCTTTTTATGTAGTCGCTATGATTTATGTATGGATATTGCAATGATGATGATTTAGGTTACAAATTACAAGATTCTGAAATAACAGAGTAGTGAAATTTTAAAGCACATTATCACTGGAGAGGAATCAGAAATGTAAGTTTACACTGAGCATTTTATGGAAAGAGATAGCCAATGCGGTTGCTAATAGAGAACCAGTCTCAAGTACTTGAGAGATGCTTCCAAGTTTCATACTACTGTATGTGTATAAAATAAAAGTTTAATCTAGTTGCTGGGAAATAATAAAGATTTTACAAGTTTTCTTGTTATCTCATTCTACAGAACACACTGTGGTTATTTATAAATGTGTAACCACCAGCTGCATTTTCTCATAGTTTTTTCTCTCTTTCAAACACACACACTGATAAGCAGCAAATGAGGAAAAACCACAGGGCTACATACTTCTGCAGTTATCTTCAAAAGCAGTGATACATAAACAACTGGGATACATAAAAATAATGAAAAGCCAATTAATCGGATTTCTTACGAGCTTTTGGATTTCTTTTTCACTTGCTTTGTATTTTCATAGTGGAGAAAGAGAAGAGAAATGTGTAATTGAAGATGTTCCCAGTGACACACTGGTAACTGGTAGGTACCTGTCTTTGCTACATGGTGATCTATGCAGTAATAGAATTAGTTTGTAATTTAACAGAAAAAGATGTGACTAATGAATATGGTAAAACTACAGTGATAAGAAAGAGGGCACACTACAAGTCCCTACAACAGTGACTAGCCACTATGTCCTCACATATTTGGCATGTAGATTACATAGAAAATGTTTTCCAGAGAGCTTAAGTGACCCAACATAGAAAAAAGTCTTCACATTATGTTATGACCCATTCATACCAGAATTTTTTAATTAGCAATGTTTTGGAAAAAAACAGTTCAAGATGTACTGAAGTTCTATTCAATCTGGGATATCACAAATATAGTAAATGCATGTACAGCACACGGAGTGTAAGATTGAAAGGTGGTAGTCAAAATGAATATATAATAGTTTTTGCAAATAATGTGATAAATATGAAAGACAATTAAAAAAATGTGATTTGAAGACAGTATACTTTCTCTTCTGGTGGTCTCAGTTTGTCCTCTGGATGCTGATCTTGCCAGAGCATTAGAAGTAATAAAAAAGTATCACTTGTTAATCAGTCTTTTGTCTAGTATTCTAAGATTTCCTAGTGTACTAAAAATTCATTGCACTTCACACTGCTATGAAATGCCTCCTGAGCAGTTTCATTTGTAAGTACATGAAATACATGTATTATTTTATTGCTAATCATTTGTCTTTATATTGTTGCTGGAAAAAGCAATAAGGATGTTTAATATTAAGCTATGTTTTATTTAACAGATTTTTATCTGTGTTTTTATTCAGGGAATTACAAAGTACAGAAGTGGGATATGCATAAACATGACTTTCTTGACTCTGCTCCTGGTTTAGGAATGTTTGTGACTGTTCTAACTCCTACCTCTGAGGTAAATATTCTTAATGAATGTTTCTGTGTGATTCATGTATTGACTTTTGATACTGGCAGACAAAACTATCAAAAAATACGGATGTTTTGGGGATAAAGTGAATCCATAATCCATCAGCCAGCTCAGTATTTTGATGTTGAAATGCATAAGCACCTCGTGATTGTTTTCAGAATAAATAGAAATGGCATATTTGGAAAACCATATGGAATCTTTCGTAGTTTTGTGGACAATTTTTTGCATGTCTACCAGAATTGCAAAACTATGTCATAAAGACTAGTAAGCTACAACTGAGAAAACAGGCTAGATTATAAAATAATGGAAATTTACTAATGAAGCAAAATGGTATTTGAGCAGCAGACAGGAAGGCTAATAATAAAACAAACTATAAAAGACCAGATTACTAGGCTGCATGAATCCATCATGCATAGCAACTGCTTCTGTTGCCATGAGCTCCTGAGCTTTTTCAACAAAGGGCAACTAACTCTATGCCTAAACAAGGTCTTAGTTTTCAAACTTGAAATGCTTGAGAGACCATTACGTTTTGTACCTTACAGATATTCATAGCATTTCAATGTTTACTATGAAATTAAATTCTTTATTATTCTCTCAGATAAATTCAGCGTTTTCAGGAGGTTTAATTGAGTAATTTTTACATTCATTTCAGAATGCTGCTTTTTGTTATTTTATTAATATCTATACTGTACATATCCAAAACATATTGTATCTAAATTACAGGTAATTTTGTCAAAACTTTATGGGCCAACAGCAACATTTTCATTTACATCCTATCTATCTGGGGAACATGTTATCTGTTTGCAATCAAACTCCACGAGACTTGTGGCATTTGCAGGAAGTAAATTGGTAGGTGTACTTCTTAAATATTCTTTGTTGTAATAGTATTGATTGTATACAAACTGCAGGGCTTATAAAATGGATGAGAAGTTTAATTTCTAGTAGAAAATTCAACATTTCCTTGTTATTGGAGATGAAATATTTATAATTATGAATATGAAAAGATGAAAAGACAATTCTGATATCTAATTTAAGATTAAAGAAGTAAGACTAATAACTATAAATTGATTTAATGTTTACACAGTGCTTTGAATGTGGAAGGATTTTGATCAATAACAACAACAGTTTGGATTCAGAAAGATCAATATGTGAGACCAACTAACACAAGCACTATCACAAAACTACTTATTTAACGCTATTGCATGGCTTCACTATTTAGCTTGAATTATTTCAGAAAACATTTAAAAACTACTTTGAGCAGAGAATAGAAAATATTTTCATAATGGTTAAAGCAGTACTAGTATAAAACAGTGCCCTAAATAGTTAGGGAACATTTAAAATTTGTATAGTTAATTTTAAAATGAAATTAAGAAACACTTTACATATTCCATCTGATTCTTACTTTAGGAAGGATTTCCATAAGCATTTAGAACTATTTTTCTGTAATGAGCTTATGGGGAAATTGTCTGCTGTTTTTAAGGAATTATGAAATCAAGAAGACACAGTAATGGGAATATTTTTTTTTGTTCTCAGCGTATTCATTTGGACATTAGAATTGGAGAACATTTCCTGGATGAAGCTGTTGTTCAAGCCAAAGACAAAGTGAATAAAGTTAATGTTGAAATAGAACATCTTCTTGAGCAAATTCATCACATATCCAAAGAACAAAACTATGAAAGAGTATGTGTGTTCCTTAATATAAATATTAAAGAATACTTTGTAATGGTTTATTAATTATTAAGTAATGTGAGGTTTATTATTTAATTGCAGTATTATGTTTTGGTAAGCCATAAAAAAAAAAAGAAACAAACCCAAACATCCCACATTGCCTTACAAAATATTTCTAAACTGTAAAGAACAATATAAAAACTAATTAATCACTATGAATTCATGGCTATAACAGCAGGTGTTGTTTTAAAGAAGGAATTTCCAAACATAGTTTTCGTGGCCAGAGCCAATGACAGCGGTGGAGCAGGTGGCAGGTACCATTGCGGATGATGTTGCCAGATGTTGTTTCCATGCTGGTCTTTGTGTGTAAACTTTACTGCAATGGCTAAGGAAACAACTGAATGTGATTTATATATTCTCATTTCATTACAAATAAGGCTCTCCTTCAAACAAGACTGCACCCATTATCTTCATTTTTCTACATGCGGGCAATCAGATTGTGTTTAGAACTTATCAACTAGTTCCCTAACAAAACAAATTCAGCTGCAAATAGTTTCTTGACTGCAATGTGGAGTGACTGCAAACCTGAAGACTTAAGCATGTATTTATGGGACATAAGTATATATCATTGTGTCAAAATAACAATACGTATTTTAGCAACAAGGGAAACATTGCCTTTCTGCTTCAGAACAGGAGTGTGTTTGCTTCTTAGCTTTTATTTGTACATCGGACAACATATGAATAAGAAGAAATGTTCATTTTTCTCTATACAAAAAAAAAAAAAAACGAAAAACAAAAAAAAACAACCAAATGTGCTTACTACTATGCAGAAGAGGGGTGTATGTCTAGTTAATAGGATAGTAGTATGTAACATGCAGAGTTGGTATGTAATAATTATGTTTTTTTCTTTTTTTTTCTTCAGGAACGTGAAGAAAAATTCCGGAAGACAAGTGAACAAACCAACAGAAATATATTGTGGTGGGCTGTTGTACAAACATTAATCCTTGTCTCCATTGGAATCTGGCAGATCAAATCTCTCAGAGATTTCTTTATAGCTAAGAAGCTTGTTTAAGTTTTACAAAGATGCAAAATTTCCTTGCTACCTAATGCCTAATATCCAAAGAAACCCTGTTATCTTTGAGAAAATACACTGTATAAAACTCTCAAGCTTGAATCATCTTCTACTAGAGTTTTTACTCTAAATCTCTTTTCTCCATTTATATGTATCTGGCCTTCTCTTAAGTTTTAATCCTTGAATCTCACCTTCTATCAATTCCTTTTCCTCTACAGATATGAAGATAAATCTAGAAGAAAGACGAGCATTCAAGCTCAATTCAGGATTGTTAAATTTAAAAGAGAAATCTAAATAAGATATTCAAAATTCTCTACTTGTTTAGTAACATTGTTCTTATTGTCTTGAACAGATCAGTGTTTCAGCTCTGATTGACTTAGTAGGAAGACAAACAATTATCTCTCTTGTGGTGAGAGCATCTTGAACTGAACACAATACCAACTTTTCCTCAGATATAATTGTGATTATTTTTTTTAAAGTAGTGAAAGATTTACATGACAGTGGAACCTATTGTGATCAATTACCATGGAAGAGGGAGATCCGTACAAACTGCTTGGAATTGCTCTCCATTTTTGCTCCTAGATAAGCCCTATAAATTAGGATATAGAGTTGAGATCTGACCTTTCCCACAGTTTATGTTTAGCCTTTATGAAGAATGACAACATAGACTAAGTTACAGGTTTCTTGGCAAACACTGAAATTTTGCCTATATATTTTCTTTTAAGGTATACTTACACTAAATTCTGCGTTCTGATGCTGTATTGATGATTGTTTAATTTTAATTATTCAGTAACTGTAACATTACTGTCTAATGAACTTAGCAGTATTACCGTTTCACTTATTGCAGCTTGACTGAATATATCTGAATGCCTCGAATTAGATTACTTTCTGTACAACCACCTGAGTAACTACAATATCATGCAGTCATGAATCAAAAGCTGTGGTTTAAAATTCAAATAATTAGCTTGACAAAGCAACATTAGTGTAAGAACAGGAGGAGATGGCATGATCCACCTCCCCACCTGGTTAACACATAAAGAGACAGTCTTTAAGAAGGCTTTCTGGAGGGCACTCTGAGAGAAGAGTGCTGCATTTTGTCCTCCTGCTCTTTTTTTTCAATTGCTTTTCTAGTCTAAAAGTTGCAAGCTGAAATACCTCCTGAGAAATTCTAAAGGCAGAGCCTTCTTTCTTTTACTTATATTCCTTCTCACCTTTTGTTTTCATTACCAAGGAATGACCTTGTCCTGTAAGTAGGTTTCCTTTCGCAGTATGAAAATGTATGTGAGAATCTCTGTAGTTACAAAGTAGAGATAAAAAACAGTGCTCTACAGACAAAATCAATTAAAATAAAATCTTATAATAAAATATGTCTTTATAAAAAAAAATGCCTCTATAAAGTCTTATAAAGCTACTCTCTGAGATGTGTCCTATATTTAAATTTCCAATACCTCGGGAACTGTCACTTGAAATGACCAATATGTGAGTGCTATTAAATTCACTTCTATAGAGTACCCATTTACAATATGCCTTGTAATAAAATGTTTGGTTTTGGGAAAGAAGAAACATGAGTTACACCTATATGGTATGTGAATTTGAAGAAGAAATCTTAACAACAGGGTCAGGCTTTGGCTGATATTTAGTGTAAGGCTCCTAATACACCCCAATAATAAATATAAATAACCTCACTCAAAATGCAATTATGCTTTTAAACCAAGGGCAAGCACCATGTCAGAACTCACAGAAGAGATGATTAAACTCTTCACTATTATGTTTAACCACAATCCAACACTGAGGCTTCACGTCTCAGTTAGAGAGTTCTTCATTCTTTCTTAGATTTTTTTTTTTTTTTTAATTTAATATCTTTGCTTCAGTGAAATGCTTTTGGTGTCCTTCAAGATTCCTAACTAGGTGTAGAAAGCAGAAGCTCAGTGGCAGTTCTCTGGGGGCAGCAGACTTCTTAAGGCTCCTATGCAGCCTCTGTGTGTGTCAGGAGGTCTCATGGCGAAGCGCCCACACAGAGCCCTGCTGAGGCTCTGTCCCCTGTGGAAGGAGGGAGGAAACACAGAGAGCACCCTCTGTGTGGGCACCCTCTCAGGTTTGGTGGCAAGCGGCTGTGAAGCCCCTGTTATTGTGGAGTGAGGGTTAAATCCTTCTTCCCCCCACTCTCCACAGAGGGTGGAGAAGGGGTGCAGCCAGCTCTCAGCTCGGGACAGATGGACGCGACAGAGGCAGGCCTGTAGGCCTCGCAGGGTGGGTGTCCACCTCACCCTCAGGCTCCCTGCAGCCTCTCCTGCCTTTCCACCCCATGGCCATCCGAGTATTTTGCAACTCCTGCTTCTGTGAGCCCCGCAAGGCCTCACCACGGTTCATCTTCACCAGCTGTGGCCATGTCATCTGTGAGCTCTGCCTCCAAAAAGGTAATGGCTGCCACAGGCCAGGCTTTCTGCTCCAGCCAGGCACTGCTGGCAGGCACATCTTTACCTTCCCCAAAGGCATTTCCCACTCACTGTGGAAAAAAGAAAGGCCTTTTCTATTGTTGGCCTCCTGTTATTGATAAACCTTTTCAATTGCTGCCACTGATTAATTTGCAAAATCAACCTGTGAAGGCCTCCAGGTGAATCTGGCTGGAGGTATTTGACTTTGAGAACAAGCCTTAAGCACCTAAATAAAAATTGAGCCCAGATGCTTATGAGCCATGCCTGCACTATAAAAACAAAATAAGATAAGAATCTTCTCAATCTCATTTTGGAAAGGGCGTGCTTCTTCATTAGTGAGAGAGCAGTTTGTAAAATAAAGGATTTGTAATTCCAAGATAGATTTTGCTACTAGTCTGAGGATATTTTAAACCTCAGTATTGTCAGTGAAATGCTACAAAAATTTCAGGAGGGTTAGGGGGATTGTAGGTGATGTTTTGAAGCTCTTATGTGCTACACTCAGTTTCTGAGACATATTCTGGGAATCCTGTGGTGTTCTCCCATGAGGATATCTGGGAAGGATGTAGGGGAATAGAAAAGCTCCTTTTCAAAAGAAAAAAATTAATGTTTTTTCCCCTCTTGGTCATATGAGATGACTTACTTTTATTAAGTGTAGCAGAAAAAAGTGGTACATCTTTGTTTCATAATTAAAAATAAGTCTTTCGCCTAAAAGACTTTGCATTATTGCTATAGAAGAGAGAGGATATAAATATAACATGCTGGCTGATAGAACATGCATCACGGGTTCTCTTTCTGTTATTCTAATTTGGCAAAAAATGTCTCTGAGACACCATTTTTTTTCTGAACTCAATGATAGTGAAATGTTATGCTCTTTAAAGATGCTTAAGAACATTGATCTTTAGGACTCTTAGACAGGGAGCATCTAATAAAATCATCAAATTTATTGTAGTCATATGCATTTACTAGAGGTAGTTGCTAATACATTTACAAATAATCAGAGACATTTAAAAAGTAATAAAGTTTTAGAAAGGGATTTAAAAGGTGATTAATTTTTTCACAGAAAAGAAGAACAAGGAGAAATTATTAATTCTTTGAAGTTAAGGCTTCATATATTTTATCTATAGAGTAAGACTAAGCCTCAAACTAAGAAGTCATATATCTGGTTGGCTCTAATTCATTAGTGCACTTAAGCATGCACTTAATTAAACCAGGCAAGTAGTCCTATTTAAATCAAAGGAACTAAAAGTCACCTGCATTCACTGACACTAATGATATTCATAAAATCATTTACATGAATACTTATTTGCAGGATTAAGACGTGATGATATTCACATACAATTGTGTGTACTGGGTTGCAGACTCGAAGTCTTTATTCTTGTTTATTTGAATTTCTTATATAACATTCACATTACTTCTATAAGCTTGAAACACAGGTTTAGGCAACAAATTCTATCAAAACTATATACAATATCTATTCCATTTGATGTATATTTTAAGTGTGTCTTTACTTACAGGCAAAAAAGATGAATGTTTGATCTGCAGAACTCCTTGTCGTACAGTATTCCTTTCAAAAGAGGTAAATGGAACTTTAGTACTAATATATTGCATTAATCTGTGGTTTGTTTAACAGCTAAATTATTTGCATTACAAAATACTTCCTTCTGTTTGCCAACTGTGACATGAATATTTATTGATGATAGCTTGGTAGCCTTGAATTTTTTTGCACTATTCTGCTTTTAGTTTTACAGATTTTCAAAGAAAAGGCTACATAGACTTTTTATGTCCTCTGATTCTGTTAGACTGTAAATCACTCAGGCATTTTCAAGAAATGTGACTGGCTACTTTGTAACATCAGTAATCTGTCAAAATGTGAAAAATATTTGTACATCAGAGAAAGTGAACTGTAATGAATTCATTTGTGTCATGGACTCAAGAAAATTTGCATGCTGGCCCATTGATGTTTTCAAGTGTATTGGTCTTTTTCTCCTTATTTTCTCTTAAGCTTGTTTTCCTCATGACCCTGTGAATATTAAATGATATGGACTATTGAAAAGAGTTATTCACAAGGCAATGAATAGCTTTTAGTTCTCTTAAGAAATCATTAGAAATATTTAATTTTCTCATTTCTCCCATGGAACCAGAAGATGTTTCTCCAAGAACCATCTTCTAAGCTGATTTCATAAGGGGGCTTTGAAAATATTCATATTTTCCTAGAGTGACACCTGGCTAAGAGACAAGAATGCCTTAGAAGTATAGAAGAAAAGCACTCAAGGCATTCAATACAGTTAAAACAGCAGTCATATAAAGCTATAAGGCAATAATGCATGTGAACTAGAGGACATTTTGGGACTAACCATGAAGAGGTGACCTTGGTGAAAAGCATGATTTCTCTATCTGTGTTTAAAATTGTGCTGATACATACATAAATACTGAAACCTGAAGAGGACAATGCCACCAAAAAGTAAATCATTGCAGCAAAAGAGTCAAATGCCAATATAATTAGAAAGAACAACAAACACCACAATCAAATAAACCAGAAAAGAAACGCAGAGAACCTCCAAAAGGAGGCATTTTAATAAGCCTTCATTATCAGCTTGCTTAGATGTAAGTTTTATTATCAATTTCACTCATAGGTTTTTTCACTCATTTAGGTTGTTAGAGGACTCTGGAGGTCATCTTGTCCAGCCTCTTCCTCAAAACAAAGCTAAATTCTGGGTTAGATCTGCGTTAAATTGCAGCATTTCAAATTGATAATTTAATTTAAATATACTGAAGGAATTTAAAAAATGCAATGGGTGTTTCGTTAGAACCTGCCATTGCTCTGGAGGACAGAAAGGCAAATTACCATATTCTTTAAAAAAAGGCATGAGTGATGATTACTTAGCCTTGATTAAGAACAGATAAAATGATTGGAATGTTAATTAAAGATGCATAGAAAGAAGTCTTAAGGCTGTATAATTTAGGAATCTGGGTGGAAATATACATGGAAACCTTTCTATGCTTGTGCTATGGCATTCTCAGTGAGTAGGAAGTCTTGTAAATGTGTTAAAAGTCCTCACTAAATTGTATATTGCTGTAATCAACATCCACACATTAAATATTCTTATCTTTGCATCAGTGCATGCCATTCACCTTTCTGCTTTCCTCCTATGGTCCTCGCTTGCTCTTTCCAAGAGGATCATTAAGCTTTCTGATAAAACAAAATCTCACTGTTCATGATTTCAGAATATCTTGTTAACATCTGCTATTCTTCCATCAACAAATAATATTTAAAATGTTTTCTACAGTCCTTCATTTTAAAGAGTTTATAAATCAGCAACAAAGTTTATTTTTATTTCTTTCGGGATCAGAGACTCAAACCAAAGTTGTTGCTCTGCCAGGACTCTAAATAAATTTCTAGTGCCATCCCCTATGAACACATCTTAAAGACTTCAAATATATTTTCACTGATACTTTGCCTTGCTTGTTTTTTATTTACTCTAATGCCTTAGATGGCTTAGACTGTACCATTGCTCTGTCAGCTTTTTTCTTTCTCATTCTGTCTGTTCACCAGGTGGAACTTTTTGAATGCTTTGGCTAATGTCAACCAAATTCAAAGGGCAGAGGATATTCAAATGCTATTTATTTCCTCCCGTCTTTGAAAATTGGTAGCTGGGGAAAACAAGGAGAAGCAGTTTAGTTCCCCTGATGAGAGAAATGCAAGTTCACCTTAATCAGTAGGTAGAAGTGCATTTGGCAGCCACATGCACAGTGTTGGAGTAACAGTCTGTGCATGCTGTCCCTGCTCAGCTGGATTGCAGTACAGGACATGGCTGTAGCAGATATCAGAACGTGGGGAACAAAAGATAAAAATCTGCAGCAAATTGAGGTTATTAATTTAAATTCTCACGTAATGATTTTTCATACACATGAGACTCACTTCTACAGATTGTAAAAAAAAATAGAATACACACTGAAGGCAGGTTTGGGAAATTAACCTGTTACCTACTTATGGTTATCTGACCAGTGTTACACTATTTCTGGAGTAGATAAAAATATTGTCTCTCTGTATGTTTGTGCATTCCCACATGGAGGAAAGCTTCCTTCTTTTGTTATTTCAATGTAATATTTCCAATTTAAGTGATAGCACTTATCTAATTTCTTGATAGATCAGAAGAAGTGTTGATCCATTCATAGATGGCCTATTTCTTATTTATTTAAGTAATCCATCTTTCTTTCATTTTTCAAATTTTCAAACTTTCGGAGAGTCTGCAGAACTTGAAGTATTAATTTGTATTTTGCTGGCAATGGTTTTAGTGCTCTTTTACTGGTTTTTGAAAGGTGACTCCTTACATAACAAATGTCTATTTTCTGCTTATATCTTGTCTTACCAGTAAATGTGTCGGGATGGTTTTTGTTTCCAGTTTAGAAATAGATGTTTTCTTTATTTATTTAGACTAGATTTTTCATTTTGAAAAGCTATTTGCAGTTACGTTAGAAATCATGCAAGGTTCTCAGGTGAAGGAGCTGTGATCACTGATTACTGCCGCTCTGTAATATTTTAGCCTAGCACTCTAACCAGTGTAATTGTTTTGGGGATATGTTTTGTTTGTAGTTTCTTATGTCCTCTGGAAATTTTTACTGTCTTTGTTGCAATAAGTGTGTGAGCACTGCAGTTAGACAAAAGCACAAAGCCTTCCAGATATTTAATATAGATAGTAAACCAAACTGAGCTTGTTTTCAGTTTCTGTATTGTCCTACTCCTGATCTGTCCATTTTTGATTTATCTACATTCTACATTATTCACTTTAAGGAGCACTTCACCAAATGTTTTGTATAATAGATCTTGCAAGAAGAAAGTACTAACCTTGCTATACTTTATTTTCCTGCTAGACAAGTCCTGAAATTCAGTCACTGTTCATGGGAATAGACACACTGTGCAGGAAATATTCAAAAGAAATAACACAGGTGAATCACCCTTCTTTTTAATTGTGTAAAATAATTAGAAACTTCTACTGCTTTTTTTGAAAGTAGGAAAAATATGTGAATGAATGAATGCCTCACATTGTTTGACTGTTACTCTCCTTGTTTCTTTAATTTCACAGTTTTAGAGTTCTTAAGAAAGCATAAATTGCTTATCATGCCCTTTGCTTATGTTTTCAAAATCTCTCTGCAGACCACTTGTTCTGGTTATTTCAATAATGTAAAATCACTTTTAGTGCCATGAAATGAAAAATGAAATCTTCACCAGGCCCAGATAATGTACGTTAATTTTAGGAATCCACAGTTACATGGTCGAAACCTAAGCTGGCAAAAGCTCTGAAATGAATGCTGCCTTGTTTTTTTTACTTTTTTTCTTTAACAAAGTAAGCAACTTTAAAAATTCCCTGGTCTCAAAACCTAGATTTATTAAAAATAAGAACAATAAAAATAAGAACAATATGATTACTAAAAAAATGAGAAAAGAACCCCATACTCTGATCTGACCTGTTTTAAAATCAGAAACAAGAAAAGATTTCAAGAAATACTTCCTCTCCACCTTCCATAAAATCCAGACTGGACTCCATCCTTCAGGCTTAATTTCTGCTCCATGAACATAAGTAACTTTTTGGGTTAACCAAATACATATAAGCTCCCATTGCCTTTTCACCTTCTCCATATCTTCAGCCTGGCTTTGAGATTTCTTCTTGTCTCTCACGGAACATTTCATTGGCAACTTCAGCCACTCTAGTCGTACTGTAAGTAATGCATCCTCCCTGCACTGACCAGCAACTTTCATTGTTTTGTGCCAGTACCTGTTTGATCTTGTAGTGAGCTTACAGATCCAGCAGAAAAATAATAAAGGGAAAAATAAGGGAAAATCAACTTTTCTCTTCATCTTAGAAATCTCCTAATTGACAATGGTGATTATAGATTTGTTGTACTTCACAAACCTTTCCGAAGTTGAGTCGGTCCTTTCTCACAGCAATCCTCTTCGTGACACAAGGTAAACAAGAAGCCTTCCTCTGTCGTGTCAGACATACAATGTAGAAAGACAAGTAGTTATTCTGTAAACTGAACAAATCCAGGGGTCTGCATTATCAATCACATCTGAATGCAAACTTCTGTAATGTGCCAAAGAAAAGAAATGAGGGACATGATCTTGAAAGTTTAAGGTTGTTATTTTGGTAGTTTGAGATAACCTATAGGAAATAAATGGCCATGTAAAATCTGGAAAAAAAATCAAGAATCAGTCATAATTTCTACTGGCATCACAGGCCGTAAAATAAGCTTGTTCTGTGTTAGAGCAAAACATTTTATAATCTAGTAATTAATCACAACAGCTTGTGCTTAGGAAAGCATATGGGAACAAGGCTCCTATGTAGTGATTTGTCTTCAGAACAGGCTCCTACTGTCAAGCAGTTTATGGCACAAAGATTTCTCAAGGTAGAGATGGTACCATGGATTTCAAAAGCTTTTCTTCTTGAAATTGTCAAGTAGTTTTCTGAATATTTAGCATCTATCATATAATAGGATGTCTGCAAGTTGTACGCAATGTGATGAGTATTTCCTTTTTTGCATGTTTTATCTTGCTATCTGATTTCTTGCTATCATTTGATTTCTTGCATCCTGTGCAAGAGGAGAAGCAACAACTCCCAAGTACTCTGTGCTATTCATTAGTTTTAGGCTGCTAGCATATCCCATCTTCAGCTATCTCTTTGCCAGCAATGAAGACTTGTAATCTATTCAGTCATTCTTTGTATTGCTGCTATTTAATACCTCTAATTTATCTGAATTGTTTCCAGAGCTACTGTATCCTTTCTGAGATGGTAAGAAGACTCAGGGTACAGTATAATCATACACATTGACCCTGAAATGATGATGCTGCCTATTGTTTTTAACCAAAAATTAGGAGAGTGCTTTGAGGTGACCTGATAGTGGCCTTTCAGTATCTAAAGAGGAGCTACAGGAAAGAAGGGGACAGATGTTTTAACAGGGTCGGTAGTGATAGAACAAGAGGAAATGATTTCAATCTTAAAGTAGGTATGTTTAGGTTAGATGTAAGGAAAAAGTCTTTTACAATACAGGTGGTGAGGCACTGGAACGGGTTGCCCAGGGATGTGGTGGATGCCTGTCCCTGGAGACTTTTAAGGACCAGGGCCCTTACCAGGCCCTGGGCAATCTGATCTAGCTGTGAATATCCCTCCCTGTTCGTTGCAGAGAAATTGGACTAGGTGGCCTTTAAAGTTCCCTTCCAGCTCTAAAGGTTCTATGGTTCTATAATCTGACTGACTTTTTTTACTTGCCTACTTATTAGCTTTAAAGAATTAAAAATTCTTAATTAGAATTTTAATTAGAAATTTAGTATGTGAGGAATTCTGATTATTCCCTTCTGAATATTTCTTTTATCAATTCTTCAGGAGATACTTCTCATCTCTTGATAAGTATCCAGTGGGAACCTCCTAGAATCTTGCACTGTGAATCAAAAGTAACGATTTCAGTTACCTACTCCACTATGGGTTTATCTTCTCTGAGTATTCTTGGCTGTCTCTAGTCCTGTATATTTTCTATCTCTTAATATTCTTTCTCTTAATATGTCAGATTTTCTTTCTCTTAATATGTCAGAAGAAAGATTTATTAGTAAGCTTCTGCCTATTGCAATTTGTTCAGCAAGCTCTTGTCCTGCTTTGATTGCATCTCTTTATTATTAACGTGTCGTGCTTTATGATCCTCATCTGGACACAACATGAAGTGCTTACACATCACCTGATAGCATGGCTAACAATTATTTTTTAATTAACAAGATAGTTTTACAAGGCAAGTTATAGTTGCCAGTAAGACACATTACTTTTTATGTTACCATTAATTTTATGTATTTGCTTAGCACTAATGAATAAGAAACACTACAAGTAAATTGTCTTTCCAATTTCTTTACATTATTATTGAACAGTGTTAAAATACAAATTCAGTGAAATAAATCTGCCAACTCTGCCAATCTGTGCTAAATTAATCTTTCTAAGACTTTCCATATCTGATTTTGGACATGGCATGGTTTTTTTGGAAGAATGTTTAAGCAGTTATATGAAGGATATGTTAAGTATTTATCAAAATAGAGAAAAATATACATTCTTTGGTGAGGCTACATAAATGTAATTAGTAGAAGCTAGATATGATTGTGTCAAATTTTATTTTTAGATTTCAGAATTTCAAGAAAAAAATCGTAAACATTTGCTAGCATACCACAGAGAAAAGGTAAATCTAACTATGATTTTCTTATTTTTGTTTATTATGTTTGCCTTATTACTTTGTTCATGTTTTACAAAACGTATTCACTGTTTATCAGAATACTTAGGATCCTTTCTCAGCATTGTCTCCTTTCTGTCCTTACTGGAGGACCAACACTCCATATGTGCCCTAAGTGTGAAATGACAGAGGAAAACTCAGATACATCATACAAGTGCTTTTTTCTGCCATCCTCCTCTGCATGGACTCCGGTTTCTGGGAAAAACTGAGTACTCACAAAAAGGATTCTCACGCTTGCCTATCTTGTTTGTGGTCTCCTTCTTTCTTTCAGTGCATCATCCTTGCCACATGCAACCAACTGCTCTCATGATCTAGATAAAAGTTTCTTTGTTGCTTTTTCTGCCAGTTTCAGACCCCAGAGTGCAGGTGTGTTATGTGTGGTATGGACACTTGGTGTTTATATTCCTGAAAATCTAACACCTGTATTCTTCTGGAACCCAGAAATACTGAAAACTGAATAGTTGTCTAACTTCTTTAAAGCATTTTGGTATTAAAATGATAAGTTCTAGAGAGTGGTAGGTACGCTGTTCTTGATATTTGTGCTGGTCACTCTCTTAATCAAACGTGGCTTAAATTAGGAAAAACAAATAAGGAGGAGTATTAAAAAACCTGTTCCTACATCCACATTTTGTCTTTAAAATGTTTTGCAAAATTTCACATCTGTAAAAACATGCAATACCTCCCCCAAACAGTATGGTCTTGTAAAGATAAAGGAGGAAATGTTTTAAAGGTATTTTTAAAATATTCTGAGAAGCATGATAAGTTAACAAGAAAAGTTATAATTTGTCTTCAAATGAAAATATAAATAGTGTGAAGTAGTGGAGAATTAAAGCCACACAGGAAATTGAGGATAAAATACATATGCAAGATTGAAGCTATTGAATAAATTTTAACATGCTCCATAAAAAGTAATGTATGATCATGTAATGAATAATCCTAAAAATGCACATAATAGGGAACTTATTTAATGTTCTTTGAACTCTACTAGCTGGTAATGTTCTTTAATGGAGATTTTTTAGTCATATCTCTAGCACAATTAGAAACACTCTTCACATAAACTTATTACAAACATACTTCCATGAACTGAATACATTTTGAATCAGGAATAAAAATATGGACATATGGTACTTGGTGTTTTGGAAATACTGTTATTGGTGTCTTCTTCTGGTAATCCTATATTAACTGCTCTGTATCATGGGATCATAGAATACTCTAGGTTGGAGACAACCCATGCTTGAGCAACCACATATCCTTCTTGTAATGAGAGGCCAAAAACTGAACTCCATATTTGAGGCGCGTTCTCAACAGTGGCCCATACAAAGAGGCTGGCCTCAGTGTTTCTGAAGCAACCTCTGCTTGGCCACCTTAGCACACTGCTGACTCACGTTCAGCTGTATGTCAACCTACATTCCCAGGTCTTTTTCCTCTAGGCAGCTTTTCCAGGCATTCTTCCCCTAGCCTATACTGCTGTATGGGGCTGCAATTGAACACAGCCCATCTATGCAGCCTATCCAGTTCCTTCTGCAAAGCCTTCCTACCCTCAAGCAGATCAAAACTTCTGTCCTAATCTGTTAGAATCTACAAAATTAAAAGGTACACTCAATCAATCCCCTCATATCAATTCCCCCAAGCCATGAGCAGCCAGGTTCTCCAGGAAAATACCCTAAGACAGTGTCAAATGTTTTACTGAAACGAGGTAAACAAAATTCATATATCCTTTCCTTCATCTAGTAAGCAGGTTGTCTTGTCATTGAAGGAGATCAGGTTAGTCAGACAGACCTGCCTTTTTTTTCAAACTCATTCTGGCTTCTGATCACTTCCATTTGCCCTGTGATCCTCTCCACCAACTGCCATGGGATTGAGGTCTAACAGGTCTGTAATTCTCTGGATCCCCCTCCCTGCCCCTCTTGTAGGTTGGAATCACATTTGTTAACCTCCGCTCAACAGAGTCCTCCCTGGTTAGCTGGAACTGCTGTTAAATTATTGAAAGCACCTTAGTGAGTATATCAGATATAGGAAAGAGAAAGAAAAATAGAAGAAAACTATTTTAGATGACTTTCTTAGTGTTCATTTATCCAGTATTATGCTTCTTAAGAAAAGATGAAGTCTGTAGGTGCTAAATAGCAGTTCATGTTTTTAGGACTGTCTGGGTAATGTATCAGCTACAGACTTGCCCCCTTGTATCTAATAGCAGGAATGGCAGTGATAATCTAAGATTAAAACCAAAAAGCACAACCTTTCAACGCTTTGGAATGCTGGCAGTGTAAAAGTGAAATTGTACATCATACAAAGACAGCTTGTTTAAATTTTTATGTCACAGAGAGTAAAGCTGGAAGAATCTCTGAGGAAAGCAAGACAGCAACTGCATCAGATACAATGGTAAGAGGTTTAATGCAGCAGAAGCAGAATGATTTTTGGAATCAGATTACAGTAGATTTAATTGATAAAACAATTTAAAATGCTTTTGTTGCCTTTTTCTCATATTGCAGAAATGGAATGAAAGTATTTTTTTCAAAAATAAATGAAAAGTGATTTCTGTCATCAGATCATCTTTTTTTTTTTCTTTTCTTTTTTTCCCCTCCCCGACCACATTATTCAAGCCTATAAGGAAGAAATTGTTTTATTTTTAAATTCAGATCAGTGCTTACACTAGAAGTCTTCAAAAACTTCTGGAAAAATACTTTGCCAGGCTTGGTCTTCTTTAGAGTCCTTTGTGTATATTAAAAATATTCTCCTCCCTATGGATTCCTCTTCATCAAAGGAATCTTGTCACATTTATGATTATCAGTGAATGAAGATCCTGAAATAGCCTCGATAGCACGGTTCATGAAGATGGCACTTTAATAGCAAAACACCATTGATCTTTAATCTTTATTACTTTACTTTTATATTGTTTTTTCATTTTTAGTATAGACTTTCTTTTGAGTCTGATACGCAAATAATACCGACTTATGCTTTCTTGTGGTACTTGGTGTAATATAACTGAAGAAAAACACCATAAAGGAAGCTAGGTGGATTATCATAGTTTGTATACTTTTATCCACTGCCTTCTTTTACTTCTCTGCATCTCATGTAACTAGCACCTTGCTTATAACAACTATAGAGTTCTTCTGAATTCTCATAGAATACTATCAAGACAGCATGACCTAGGGGATCTCCTCATATGCTCAGCAGACCCGCTCCTCCTTTGTGCAGTTATTGGCAGAAGTATCAGTTTTACGTAGCTGCCAACATTTCCTTTGAAATTCAGATTTTTTTAAAGTTGGGTAAATGTATACATGCAAATGAAGATTTTTGACACAATTGCAGTTCATAAGTTGTTATATTTTAACATGTTGTTCCATGAAATGGCCGTGTTGTTCCATACAATCTTATTTCATTAGACATCATAATGTTTTCTTAAATTTACCCTACTGAGCATGCAGTGACTAATGTAGGCATTATGTAGAAAAGACGAACTTAATAGCTGCTCAGATATGCTGCATATTTTGCTTCCTGGTAAGCAGTGTCATGTTAAAACCAGCTATTAATGTATAAAAAGTACTTTGATATTGACCAGCTAGAAATATGAGGTAACCAAACCATCCTTCAGTTTATATCCATGTTTCTTTTTCTCTTTTAGTATGAAACCTCCTCAGCAAGCTACTCAACTGCCATTTGCCAGTACAAGCAGAAATCCACTTTCCAGTAAGAAGCACTGGTTTAAGATATTAACAGTGGAATGCATATGAGTGGACATAACAATATTCTCATATTAATTTTTTTAAATTCTTTAATAACTTTAGTGCCTTCAAGAAGACTGAATGGGTATTCCTCATATTCTCGTCAACCTAGTCATCCTTCTTCTGAAACGTAGGTGCAAATCCTTAATTTTAAATGGAAATCTAAAGAATGACAATGTTGTAATATCTTATACCCCAAACAATATCTTTTAGAGTGAGTTTAAAATGAGTATCTTTTTCTGATTTATTTGTTGTTTGTTTCTGCAAACTGTGGTGGTATAAAGGCACTGGGGATATCTATCCTAGAGTACATAATAGCTGGTTTTATAGATTGCCTTTGTACTCACTAGATGGCATGATGCACCTTATTCTGGAGATGTCTGTACAGACGATTGATTAATTGGTGAGCAACGAGAGCTTCTCCATTTATCTGTAGGGGAATATATAAATGACTTGTACAGACAGCTATGTTTGCACTATAGTTATTTAGATAGGATGAACTTCAGCAAGGCATTCAATGCCTATTTAATTTTAAATAAATTGAACATACAGCTCACTCAAGCTAAAAGATATCTGTATTTATTCATAAAAAAAAAAAAAATTCAAAATGCCCTTGTAGTGTTGACAAGTGACAAATAAGTGAGTATGATATAAAATGAATTTCTTGGCAGATATCTAAACCAACCTCAGTATCAGCTGATGGTGAGCTTTGGAACAGGTGCAGCATACTTATTATATATAACATGTTACATTTCTAGTTATTAGTAAACTTTACATAATTTTAGTCATCGTAAAGAATGTGCTGTTTTTAATTTCAATGTCATACTTCTTTTCACATTTGTTGTAAGAATGGAGTCAATGGAGGTTGATCCTGTACCTTCACCAATGAGGAAAGTAAGTTTCTGTATATGTGTGTGTGTATTTATAAATATACATCTTCTTCGGTTTCTCCAACCCCATTACCACTGTAGAAAAAAGATCACTACTCCCCTGACTTCCGTCCTCCTCAGCACCCCCGCCTGCCTCCAGTTCAGACCAATTCATACTCACTTCAGCTAAGCAGAAGTTCCTCAAAACAGAATAAAAAAGAAATGAGCCTCAACACTGTTTTTCTAAAATTCTTTTCTTCACACATCACAGAATAGCTGAGGTTGGAATGGGACTCTAGAGGTCCTCTTCTCCAAATTCCTGTTCAAGCAGGGCCACCAGCTGTCCCAAACAATGTCCAGACAGCTTTTAAATTATTATAAACTTTGTCTCTCTAAAAACTGTAACTTAGCTCTGAGATTTTGTATTTTAGTGCCGTGAACAAACTTGGAAGTGGAGAGTGCCAGAAATCTTCAGGTTTATGGTGCTCCAAACAGTAACACTCTAGCTTAAAATACATTAATAATGAATGCACTTATGCACTGTAATTAATACTATATTTTTCTTTTAGCCTGAGACAATGACTGGTCCAGCAAGATTATCAGTTATAACTCCACCGCAGGATGGACGCATGGGTAAATGAGAAGAAAGTTGTTAACTGAACAAAATGTATCACTTTAAGGGAATTAATAAATTAAAATTGTTGCATTAGCACTTCACTGTCAAAATGTGAATTGTGTTGAGGTGTAAACAATTCATCATATCGAATTCAGCAGATGGGAAATGGTTAAAAATGGTGAACAGAATAGTTTTCCCACTACTTACCTTCTCTGTTCTGTGAATTTTTTTTTTTTTTTTTTTTTTTTTTTTTTTTGTGACATTTACTGATTTATTCTCAACCGGAGTCAACATGCCTAAAGAAAATACAGTAATGATGTGGTTGAACAAAACATACATACTTAAATTATATGTTGTTGGCCTTCCACTGGCCTTCATGTTTATGCTAGTTTGTATATAGTTACCAGAAACTGACACTGTCTAAAATATTATGCTAAAAATCACTTGAGGGAAGGAAAGAAGCTAAATTGAAGTTAGAGAAATATTTTGTAACAAAATTAAAGCTTATTTTGTAACTAGAATTAAATCTGAAGAATTTAGATGAAGGATTTCTTCTCGTTTGTTAGGCATGCTATCACTATATTTAAGTTGAAGACATTTTACATGACTATGATTTCTTTCCTTGGCTGTTAAGATCTTGGGTGGCTCTCCTATGTAAATAAGACATAAATGACAGCCAATTGAAAATAGTGTGATTTCTTTAGGCATTGTTTGTTTGTGAGGAGTTTCCTAGAATTTCTAATGCTCTGCAGGTCTCCACCATTTCTGTGTCCCTCCCCTTCTCAGTATTACATTCAACACAGTTCTGCAATAGTTCATCCTCTGCAATTCTTGTTTAGTTTGGAGAAGAGAAGGCTCTGAGGAGACCTCATTGTGGCCTTCCAGTATTGAAGGGAGCGTATAAACAGGAGCCTGGTCTGGTAGTTGGTGACCCTGCGCATGGCAGGGGGGCTGGAACTCAATGATCATTGTGGTCCTTTTCAACCCAGGCCATTCTGTGATTCTATGATATGATTTATCTTACAACTGGCTTCAGCAGTTAGGAGAATCCATCTCCAGCTACATGCAGAGTGTACTTCAGTAAATGTCTTTTTTGAGCTAAATCCCTGCAAATGCTTTTTTTTTTTTATTTTTTTTTTATTTTTTTTTTTATTTTTATTTTTAGGGTTATTTTAATTCTTTCTGACACAATAACTTCATTTTATCAGCCATTCCCAGGTATTTAATTTTCTATTGTAATTTTGCAGTGATTCTCATTCTTGAATAAACTGGTCATGAATTTGTCCCAAATAATGCAATTAAGTTATTAATAATTTTTTCCAAAATGATCTCCTAATTAAAGAGGATAATTCATTTTGGCTCTGTTGTAAAAAATGTAATTCTTACAGGTAGTGTATCCTACAGAAGTTCTCAGTCATCTGGAATAACATCAAGTCAAACTACAGCAGTATCTACCAGGTAATTAAAAACCTTTCAATGATGTTAACAGTCTCTTGTGAGACACTGAAATTTATCTCTTGCCTAGCCTTTACAAATCTGTACACTGAAAGGCTATATTTTACATCTTAAGGAATGTTACTGTGTAACATTTGCATAGGTTACTAGCTGTCACCTATACAAAAGTTAATATTATTTGAAGATTATATTTTGAAAGTACTTTCTTCAAAAATGTGCAGAGATAATCTGAGTTCCTGTACCCGTGGACATCTGAAATCATGGTGCTTTTATACAAAGGGTAGTTAATTTCAACTAAGAATGTGGAATAAGCACTCTGCTTAATAAATCTTCTGAAAGTCAAGAATGTAAATGTAAGCAAGAATTATTCTCTGATTAAACCAAACATCTTCATTGGGTGCGTCATGGGTCTTTTAATGTTTTTCATCTAAGTAGTGAAAATATCTTAATTTTTTAGAACTATCAGCATCAACAGAAGAGATATAAAATGGTTACAGAAGAAGATAGTCTTGTAGTCTGCAATCAAGCTCAGTGTGCCTCCTTAGCATAAATTTTAAATATATGCAACAGAATATTTCTTTTCTATCTCAGACTCTTGGATTAGACCATTTGTTTTCTTCTGCTTTTTACTTACATAAAAATCATGTCTATCTAAAAATCGGATGAGGAATCTGTAGAACACAAGAATACTTTGTATTTCCTATTGAGATATTAACAATATGAATTAAAAAGGTTTTGAAGTCTCTTGTTCTGTGACAGCAGTCTCAAATTTTATCCTTTAATAATTTTCATTAATAGATCCACACCTATAGGACTACCACATAATGGATGTTCACTTATATCACCATCCGGATCACAAAACAGTAGGAGGGGATCATGGTCTGCTTCTGATTTCAGAACTCCTCCATTATATCAATTTACATTACCTTCACCACAGTCATCTGTAGCAAGACCTCCAATCACCATTTCTGGAATTCTACAAAGACAACATTTAGGCAAGTATCTAAGAAAATAACAACATTTAGCACTTTTTCCTGAAAGAAAGTTGGTACAATATGTGCTTGTGAATGACTTATTTACTGCAAAAGAGTAAATAATAAATTATGATCCATATTTAGCCTTAATCTTCAGTGCAACAAAGTATCTTGCTTCACCCAGAATAATATTTTAAGAGGTTTAAATTTGATCATTTCCACATTGCTTTCTAGTAAAATACCAATTCTAAACAATTTGGCAAATCTAATCATGTAGTCTTGAGTAAAGAGCAGACAATAGAAAACCTTTAGTGACACAAGTGCAGTGAATCAGTAGCAGTCATAGCAAGACTGAAATCATCAGCAGGAGTTCCTTAATAGAGCAGAATATTTGAGCTGACATATGAGAATGATGGGGAAAAAAAACCTGTGTATAATGAAAGGAATGAATAGGAAACAGATTCTGTACAAAAAAACCCTGAAGTGCTGTAGAAAGTGAGTGACAGTGAATGTCTCTCTATATTCAGTGAAGAAAAAAAGGGAGCACAAAAGGAAATCACAGCATTTGTAAGGTGAGAAGTATTAGTGATCTGACCATTAGGAGAAAAAGGAAGATGCATTTAGTTTGGGAGGAAAGGCTTAGATGATACTTGTAGTCATATCTACAAGCTGTTTTTCCCATATTCTAAACTATACAATATTCATTTATCTAATTATTACTTGCTACCCAATCACAGTCAGAAGGTGACATAAGTGAAAACTAATTTACATGTTCTAAAAAATTCTCTCATACTCAAATTATGAGTGCTTAATGAACTTGAATATGTCATAACTGCTTTAAATCTGGAATATCTGCATGTGAAATAATGCATAAGCCTTGCAGGTTCTATTTAAAAAACAGAGTAGATATCTACATTATTAAAATAAGCAGCTATGTGGAACTGAAGTACTGATTTTCTTTGAGCTATATGTTTTATAAATTTTCAAGCTAATTTAGTTCATAGACAGAACAACAATATTTACTTTGAACTTTCATTTCTGCAGCTGAAATTGAAATAGGACACATTCTTCAACAGAAAGATAAATATTTTATGTAAATAAAAAGGAGCATATTTAGATTCGTAAAATACTGTAAAAATCATAATCAAAATGTATCTTATATTTTAAACTTCTATTCATTTTTACTTTCCTTTTTCCCCAAATGATTTACATGAATAAATTCTTCTTTAGAACTTACTAAAATATTTCTGTTTGTATTCCTATTCTAGGATCAGCTAGTTTTGGAGGACAAACAGCAGAAAGATAAGCAAAAATCCGTGATTTATTTTGTTCAGTAAGCATTTTGAAAAGCTGTGCACTGTTGTTGGATATCAAAGTGTTTGTAATTTCTATAAAATGCCAAAGTAGCATAAAACAACTATTATTCAGCATGAATAATGTATCTAAAACTTGCCAGTAAAATCTATAGTAACTTTAAGCAGGATTACAAAAGATTCTGGCTTTTTAAAGGAATTTTGGTTTAAAATATATTGTAAGAATTGTAAAAATAAATTGCTTTTGTTAATGAAGTGTTAAGACAAAAGAATGCTTTTATATTCAATGAGCTCTTCTTCCTGTAAATGCAGTGAACTGCAGCAGAACTGATCTTAAATAGTTGTGTCTGTACAGATGAACCCCTGTCCAAAAACTATTTTACCGTTAGACATTAAATCAAATAGACATTTGATTCCAAAATCCAAATTTGGGTTCTTATTCAAGAGATTACCTTTTGTAGAGTTAGAATACAGTCGCCAACTTCCATTATAAGCGTCCCTCAATGGCTTTCTATTTGTTTGTCTCACAAGAAGGTATTATTTATAATTTCTTTAATTTCTTCGATTTTCTATTGTATCTTATCTCACTGTGGAGTCATCACCCAGGGTCACAGTCAAAAGCATCTCTACATGTCAAGCAGAAATGCCTTTGAGTGACATTCAAGGCATCCCAGTTCATATGAAACAAGAAGTCCAAAACAAATTAAAAATATATAAATATAAGAATATACTAAAAAGAAAACCAAAAACACAACAGTTTCCTCCATCTAACAGTAAGCACAAAAGTCACTATATTCAGCTCCCAGGTATCCATCTTCACTGATATTTTCTTGCTTTGGAGATGAATTACGCTCGTTTATCTTAAAGAAAATTTGCAGTACACTAATGATACACCAGAGGGTGCTAACTTACCTCTAAACAGTTTTAGTTCTACCACTCATTCGGGTAAGTGGAGTTCTTATATTAGCTTTTACAATTTGGGATTTTTATAGAAAAGCAAAAGATGATACAAAGAAGTGCAATAAAGTGATGTTTGAGTCTGAAGATAAAATATCAGAAAAGCATCTGAATATGAAACAAAAGAGGAGGATTGAATGTTAAAACAATAATTCAGATAGAGTATTTTAAAAACTTCAGAAAAAATAATAGAAGCAGAGATTAGTCATGCTTGTGGAGTTACAACGGTGGTCTGAAGGAAGAAATTAGTTAGACCTAATACTGGGAAATGGAGCAGAGTACTTTGGCACTGTGCTAGTTTCTGAGGATAGGGTCAATGCACCCTCACAGTGGTTACTCAACACTTCTGAGAGAAGACAGCATGGTGTATAGCTTTGAAAAACACAGAGACTGAGTGATCCATGAATTCTTTTCAGTCTTTCTGTCTGAAGCTTTCTGGCTTCAACTTGTAGGATAGCACTGATTTTTCTTTTGCAGTTTTGTGGGAGAGAACACAGGAGTGTATATATTTCACCACAAGGGTGTTTTATGAGTGTATGAAGAAAAGATTTTATTACTAGTCAGAATCATATTATTCATGCAGTAAGGTCACCATGGATGCTTAAGCTGGCCTCTTGTTTGCATTATCGTTGCCAGCTTCAACTTCGTTTCACAGTCATCACTTATCTTTTTCACAAGGTGATAGTTATACCATATAAGGTAACATCATGTGTATTTATTGCTTAATAATACAAAAGAAGTCTGTAGTAGACAAAAGCTTAGTCTGTTAGACATAATATCTGATACTTGCCAAGTAGCATTTTCTACAATTGTGCCAATTAAAATGTGAAATTGCTGCTACTTGGTTTTGAAATCTCGTGTTCTGCCACTCTGCAGATCAGCTTAATCTGCCCCTAGGGTGCATGTTCTGCTGCTGATGGTCAGACGTGCAGTTGTGTCAAGCTCTTCCTACCAATCTCTCCTATGAGGACAGAAACATCCTTCTTAAGAACGACACTTCTCATGTCAATTCTAAATTGAGCGCAGCACCAGCACCATCAACTGCTACAAAACTTTACAAGGGAAACTGCATAATTTGCAGAAGATTTTGCCGGTTGAAAATCTTCACGGAGAAGGTTAGTGATTTCCTGCTCAAAGCTCCCTTGGCAGGTGAATCCCATGGCCTCTGGTCAGATTTCCATCATTTATGTTTACAGCACTGATGCTTTGTCCCATGGAGAGATGCTGAAAGTTTGTTCCCGGACTCACAAGAAGATAGTAGTACTAGGGACTAGGATGTCTGTTGTCTGGAGGAGATAGAGAAGGAACTTTCATGGGATGGTGAGGAGGGACAAGGGTATGAGTATTAAATACTTTTCAGAGTTAGGAGTCAGCAAACAAGCAGTGTTATGAAGTTGTTTACTCTTAACCACCAGCAGAATAGGAAAACTATTTCTGTTCCATAACTGAAAACAACATGGGAAAGGTCCTTCAGAGCTCTGCCCATAAAAAAAAAAAAAACAACAGCCCACTGATCTGACTTATCCTAGACCTATATAGAACCTAACGAAGTCAGGAAGAGGGCTGCTCTATGCCCAGTCCACTTTGAAATCTTCTAAAACTTATCCAGAAGTGCTGCCAAGGCCTGTATGCAAAAAAAAAAAAAAAAAAAAAAAAAGTCTGCAAAAAGTCAACATTGCTGAAATAATCCCCTTTAATTTTGGCACTCTACCCCATGCAAGTGTTTTTTTGTTTTGTTTGTTTGTTGTTTTTCTAACCAGCACAGAGCCTTTGGAAGAAAGGCATACAACACATTTCCTATCAGATCAGCCTCCATAATAAGATCAAAGGCTATCTATCAGCATGCTAAGAATCTGGAGGAAACAAAATAAAAAGAGGAAAATGAAGATCAGTCCTGGTAGACATTCCTAAAGGCTTTTTTTGGCTTTTACCTTAACCAAGCACATGTTACAGCCATGTTTGACATCCTTGCCCAGCACAGTGTTGAGCCAAACAGAAGCTGACTTTGGAGATGGTCTGACTACATCTGTGTCTTTATGAATTTGGCTGTGCGGAGTGCAGTGAAAAAGACATTTCAACCACCTCCAGCTCCTCTGAACTCAACTGATTTCAAATTGGCAGGAGGGCAGAGAGCTGGTAATGACAGCAGGTGATGATAAACAAGGCTCTGTGGAATGACAGTAAGGAGCAGGTGGGCCGTTTGGGATTACCCAATCCAGTCTCAGTTAGATTTTGACCTCAATCTGCAAACAAGACCTGGCCTGAGAGGGGATCAGTTCTGTATGTGTTTGCTGTTATGTTCACAGCTGTCTGTAACATGGGAGCTTTATGAATTGGTGATAAAAGCAGGAAAAACTAGCTGGGAGGTGGAAGGCAGGGTAAGGGGAGGAGAAAAAAAAGCTGTTTGGAACACTGGGGAACTTTTTCAGGGCAAAGAGCCACCTTCCAGTCTCACTTAGCTTTTCTCCCTGCTCATGCACATTGTCCTTTCTGTTGTTGCCCATGTGACATTAGTGATGGACTGGTCCAGGCTTGTTTAAAGAAAGGAGAAACAGAGGCAGCCAAAGAGCTGGTTGAATGCCTCTTGTCAAGATTCTGCTCTTTCTATTCTTTGGTATCTTGTTTTTAGGAATAGATGCACATATCTGGATTTTGTTTCCTGTGCTGTTCACTGTGAACTCTGAAATGAGCATTTCTAGCTTTCTGTATTTGTATTTCCCCTTCTATTACTATGTCTTTAGTACATAGAAATGACTAGCATATCTTTTACAAATTCTACAGCTTCTCTACTTCAGGAATAAATAGTTTAAGGAATAAGTAACAATCGTGAAGCAGGGGAATTGCACATTTTCACAGCCATAGAGCACTTATTCCTAACAGCATTTCACAGCATACCAATAGTCTACACTGTGTGCTGGAATAAAAGCAACAAAGCCTTGTAATGCTACAGCACCATACATTAAATGTTTACAGAAACCTAAAACAAGGAACTCCAGTTTGTGTGTGAACTACCAAGTTTGCAGACTGTTAGTGTTAGACTAAAAAGCTTCTAACACAGCACACGGCAAATACATTAGTGCTATTTTCCAGAAAGCATCATTTTCCCAAGTTATAGGTCTTACTGACAGATGCAGTGGAAAGGCCCATTCTGCCAATTGTCTGCTTCCTTCATATCCTCTGATTTTGGTGCAAGTTTAAAGCAATGTGCTTTAATAGCCTCAGCCCACTATTTTGAAAACTTGCAATGTTATATATCTGTGTGGAAAGTCACATCTCAATGACATTTGGTTGGCACAGTGGGTTTTGAGAAAAAATGTATGAGAAACAGTGTGAGCCTGTATGCAGTAAACTCACATTTTATTTGCTCATATATCACTTTGTCAGGGTTTTCAATAGCTCTTGTGGAAAATGTGTGAATGAAATGTAAAGCAGCTTTTACATACAGTAAGGGTTTTTTTTAAACATAGTATATATTCTCACAACCTATGGCACATACGATGTGCTGGGTAGTACAGCCTTGTCTCCCTGTCAAAAAAAACCACCCAAGTAAACTCTTTCTCAAATTACCATTTTGCAGGACATGTCCGAGGCTCAGTAACTGGTACCCAGCCATGGATGCAAGAGGACATGGGGGAACTGTACCTTTGCTTGCTCTTGCCAGTATGATGCTGTGGTTATGGATTTAGAGGAAAGCTGCTGCACATTTCCAGTTCAGCTTCAATCTGGGAACTGTGCAAGCTGTAACCCAGCTGCAGCCACTCTTGCTTCACACCGTAATTCACTGCCAGCTAATAATAATGTGAAGACTCCTGGAGCCTTTTTGCACAGCAGATGAAACAGCAGACTTACAGAGTTCAGGAACAGGGAGCTTAGAGTCTTATGAATAGGCTGACAATGCAGTTCTTGGCATCTCTGTAGGAATGGGTAGATGGGACAAAAAGCCAAATCCATGTTGGGGCATGGAAATGTATTCGGAGACCTTGAGCATCAGTACCTTGCACTCCTCCTCCTCCTAAACCACACAGATTGAGTTTACTACAGCCTATTACTAATTACTGTAGCTTATCAGTGGTAAAATCTTCTAATCTTCTCTAAGCATTCTAGCTCTGTCATTCAGACCGAAGGGTGACTTCATAGGTATTTTTCATACATGTCAACATTTCAACTTGCTAGAACTTGAGCACCCTTAGGACAATCTTTGTTCCAAACTATCATTCCTTTAAAACTCACCTCATTTAGTTACTACAAATATTAGTGCTAAAGATGAAAGCTATAAAATAAATATCACGAATACGGATGCCCTGTGTATGAAGCACATACACATTGAAAAGCTTGCTGTCATTTGCAATGGTTAAACCTTGCATAGTTTCCTCAAGAATCAGTTGAGAAAGATATAAATAAAACAATCAGATCTCCAAAATGTGCTGCTGAGGTAACTGCAAATTTTCTCAATTGATTGTTAATATGGCAACAGGCTATTTGAGAGGGAAAAACAGAACTGGAGAGGAGAGAATAGATCTTTTAAGACTCAGCTGTGCCTGTCAGAACAGTTAAAAGAGTAATAGCTTTTGTTAGGCAATAAACTGGAATCCCTGCTGTGCTTCGTATAGTTTCCAAAATTTGTAAATGCAGCCTGTTTCCAAAAATTAATTTGCTTCTGCATAAAAAACCTGAAGTTTATGTGGAGTGCTTTAGAGCTTTCTCACAGTATGCTAATCGATGTCTTACTTTACCTGAATTACCATTCATCAGTATTGAACAGTTTGATTACTCCCTTTACGATGCCATATTACTGCATAGATCACTTTTAATGAGATACCAGTGTAAAAGCAATATGTATTCCCCAACTTTACATAGTGTTTAATCCACATTCTTTATAGCCCAAGGCAGTGAAAGTTGTGACTTCTCAGGGGATAGAAACTCTTACATTTTCCTTTTAAGCAGAAAGAAGCAGATCCTGCAATAGTGCATTAACGTTTCCCAGCAATGCCACATCAATGGCCACAGGCCAGACTTTGCCATTGAGGGGCCCAGCACCCAGCAGTGACTTTGCTCCAGCAAACAAATGCAACCGAGTGGGACAGGAGTGAGATGTGAGGCTGGCCATCTGCACAGTTTTATCCTTTGTGAAGCTTTTTGGGCAGGGGTGCCTGGAATATAACTACTTGCTGCCAGTAATTATTTTTAAAACAGAGCAACCAATCTATTTCATACTGCACGAAAGGAGCAACTGCTGTGAAGTCAAATATGGGTGAAACACTGCTCGCTGTTCCTGTGCATATTGGGGTTTTGGTGGTTTGAGAAAGGAGATAAATGCTTGAGTTTTGGAAGATAATTTCATAAACTCAAAAGCTTCCGGCTACCAGATTATAACTTGGAAATCAACAAAGAAGGGCAGCAGAGCTGTGAAGGGTCTGGAGCACAGGTCTTGTGGGGAGGGGCAGATGGAACTGGGACTGGTCAGTTTGGAGAAGAGGAGGCTCAGGGGAGACCTTATTGCTCTCTGCGAGTCCTTAAAAGGAAGCTGTAGCAAGGAGTGGGTCGGCCTCTTCTTCCAGGTAGCACTGATAGGATGAGAAGGAATGGCCTTAGTTTGAACAAAGGGAGATTCAGGTTGGATATTAAGAACCATTTCTTCTCAGAAGAGTGGTGATGCCCTGGAACAGGCTGCCCAGGGAGGTGGTGGAGTCGCTGTTGCTGGAGGTGTTCAAGAGCAGTGTACCTGTGGAGCTGAGGAACGTTGTTATGGGCACGGTGACAGGTGGGTGGACAGCTGGACTTGGGGATCTTTGGGGTCTATTCCAACTGTCATAATTCTATGATTCTGTGATTCTATATTTCAGGATTAGTAAGGATTACATCTGAATTCTTTTCTGTAAGTCTGATGTCATTATGTTGGCAATACAGAAAATATCTTTATAGTCTGGGGCTGTTTATTTAGCCTGAACATTAACAAAAAACAAAACAAAACAAAACATCAAAACATCACAATATATTTTAAGCTTATAGATTATTTAGAAAAGCAATATATATACATATATATACCAAATGTTAGTACCTCTGTACGTCCTTCCTTGGGGTCCCAGCTATGCCTAGTTATGCTTTTCTGTCATAAATATTTATGTTACATGTAACTCTGACATTTATAACAGAGTTCTCAGCAATTTTTCAGTAAACATTTAATGCAAATTGGTGTTATTTCACCACTGAGGGAAGCCCAGCAGATGCAACAATGTTTGAGCACCAGAGTGTGTGACTCAGCTGTATCAGGCACACATGAATCCAGTACACCTCAAGGTTTCCTTGCCATGGAGAACCTAGGACATATAATTAAATGTGAACTCTGTCTGAACTTTTCCTTCAGCTCAGTGCTAAGTTATGTAGCCTTCCTGATGTCTAATGAGAGTGAAATAGCACTGCAGGACTAATTTAACTCCGACAAAAACAAACAAAGCCTGAGATGGCCATCTGATGGAGGCCAGCCTATTACTAATTCCTGTGCTCAAAGACACACTTGTTTTAAGCTGAAATAGCTCCTTTTTTTTCCCCCTTGCATTTAGTTTAAAAAAGAGCAGCAAAACTTTTATGGTGGTTACTTGCAAAATAGCATGGGGAATCATAGAATCACAGTTTGGAAGTTTGGTCTGTAGGTGCCATTCTGGTACTTAGCACTGTCTTTCTGCAGAAGCGACTTTTAGTGAAAAGAATTAAGTTTCCAAGATAGCTGATTTCAAAATAAACATGAGATGTTTTTTGAAAAATAGCTGGGCTTTTCATATTTCCCAATTGTCAATGAAAAAGGAAGTTCACAATCCCATATTTTTCTATAATCTAGAACCTGATGGAGCTGTAGGAATTCCTGTTCATAGAGGGGAGTTGGACTAGATGGCCTCTAAGGAACTCCTCCAATTCAAACAATTCAAGATTCTATGATTCTATATAACAGCTACCTGACTACTTTCCAGGGGTTAGTGGGGCAGGGCTTTCCTGAGACAGAATGTCACTTTTTTTGGTTGCATGGTTGCACATCCATACAAATATACATGAACATTCATATAAAGAGGCATTTGAATTCAAATATTTGTTTACAGGAGCAAGGAAGAGGGGTTTTTTTGTTGCTTCTACATCCATGAAAACACACTGAGGTCACATAACAACAACAGAGAAATCATAGAATCATAAAATGGTGTGGGTTTGAAGGGACTCCAAGGATCATCAAGCTCCAACCCGCCTGCCACATGCAGGGCCACCAACCTCCATCTCTAATACTAGACCAGGCTGCCTAGGGCCCCATCCAACCTGGCCTTGAACACACCAGTGTACTTGAAAAATAAAAGAATGAACAGAAATGTATTATTAATAATGCAAATCGCATTTCAACACTAATTTTCATATCTAATCAGATGTTAAACTTCTCCCAGATCATTTGTTTCTGTGCAGCACAATGTCAGATCTCGGGTCTTGAAGCAAAGAAGGAATTTGCCTCATTTTCACTGCTGCTAATTTAATGCTCTGAAATTTCTGCTGTTCAGCACAGCAGAGTGCACCCTGTGTAACACTGGCTGAAGTCTCCCCAAAACATTGCAATAGCAAGGAGTACAGGTCTGCAGGCTGGTGCAAATCCCAATGCAGCTTGCAGCCCCTCCAATAAACCAGAGCACTGCTTCCTTATGCCTATGATAGAGACAGTGGGGTTGAATGGATGGGAAGCAGAAGGCACTCTAAATAATGAACTGCTGAGTAAGAGTCAGGTCAGGATTACTGTGGTAGGGTATGGCTATCAGCAAGTGGTAAAGTGAATGGTAATGGTCTCTGAAAAATGCATTCAATCAGGGAAATTGCCCCACCTGTGGCTCATTAACAGGATTAAGTCCTGATACAAAGTGACAGTCAGCATTATTTGTTTAGGCAAAAGCTGCTCTCTTTGTACTTTTTGGCATATCCAGCTGGCTTTGACAATACGGATCTGAGGCAGCTAGTGCAGCTTTAATGTTAAATTAGCCAGGACTAAGAGCTTGCCAATACAGAAACAGAAGAGCAGAAACAAAGTGCTCTTTTTTGCAAAGCTGGCACATGGGGCCAGATCCATTTCGGTAGCGCCCATGTGGTAGGTGCTCCACTGCAGGCATTAAATGTCACTTTGTTACCAGAGCCACACACTATCGTGGTACAAGGCATGCTGTGCTCCTTGCAAACACCCTGGGCTTGTTGGGAATCTGTGCTCCATGCTCCATAGGAAAACCCACAGCACTGCCCTTTGTGTAGAAGATGCTCCGGTGGCAGAGAACAGAAAACTGTTCCAAAGTATAAACAAGAGATAAAGCCTCAAAGTCCTCAGCTGCTAAAAATTAGTGCTGCTACTGTGAACGGCTGCGGCTGCTGGAGTACAGTTCATTGTAAGAAAGCTGAAGCGTGGTCTGCAGCGCGGTGCTGATTCACTGCGTTCCAGCTCTGTGCTGGGGAGGAGCTCCTGATCGGGGATGGGTTTGGAGAACAGAAAGAAGACGTTGTTTAGAAGTTGTTACCTTGCTGGATCTGGGTAGGTTGCCCAGAGAGGTGGTGGATGCCCTGTCCCTGGAAACACTCAAGATATGCTGGATGTGGTTCTGAGCACTTGATGGAGCTATAGGGTATCCCTTTTCATTGCAGGGAAGTTGGACCAGATGAACTTTAATGGTCCCTTCCAACTCAAACAGTTCTATAATTCTGTCGTTCCTGTTGGTTTAAAAAGAATTACGCCTTCAAAGTTACCTACTAAGCCACTGCTGATGGAGCAGACTCATCATGTAGGAGGGCTGTGGGGCACTGCCTCATGGTCATCCCCCAGCAGTGCTTGAGGTAACCCTGTGAACTGCAATTCTTTGTGTTGAGGGGAAATCAGCACTGTTGTTATTTAACAACATGTAGACATTCCATGTCTGTTTCCTTTTGCAAGTATATAATCTCATACCATAAAAAATGGAAGAAATATGTTCCTGCATCTAGGCCTACCTATTCCATCAGGAAGGAGGCTGTGCTGCCAACCAGGAAGGATAACCTGAAATACTTTGCTGTTTCCTCCAGATAGCTCGTCATTCTTTAAACAGGGTTTTCTCTTTTAGTTGTCTACTCGTTTGGAAAGTGCTGCTCAGAGTTGTGACTGGGACAGCTTTGTTGTTTAAGATATTAAATAATCACCAACTTGACATCATTGGGTTTGCCTTTGGCTTCCTTTCAATCCTTGTGTAGGGTATTCCCAGAAATTAGAAAATGAGGTGGTGGGAAGGGTCATTTATGCCTATAGTATGCCCTATATCAGAGCTGAGATATAGCTGGAGCTTCTGCTGAGAAGAGACCAAGAAGTGCTCCAGCTTCCTGCAGTTTATGCTCAATTCTTTATGTGTAGACAGATATCATGGAATGTAAGCAGACACTTCTCAGCAGTATACTTCTTTGGAGTGTGAAATCAACTTGTGGTTTTAAATCTTGCATTGAAGTACAAGGAAACCACAAGTGCTCATACTCATATTTTATCAGTGCATGTCCCAAAGTTTTATAAGTGTGGAAAAATATCTTGAGGGATGTAAGTCTTGCACAGAAAATAAGCCAGTTGGATTTATTTGGCTACTGCATGTTGGATAACTGTATAGAAACTAAACTGTAGCACAGTAACATAGAAACATCTTTTTTACTTGCGTTTATTCCAAGCATTGTAAGTCCACAGAGATTTAGGATAGAGACACTGTGACCCACAAGGGTACTTAGCTCTCAGTTTGTAATGTATATTTGAACAAAAGCATTCACCTTTTTATTCAAAGTTCATTTGCATTCATTGCATATGTAGCTGAATTTTTCCAATTTTATTTTTTGGCCAAAAAAACATTGGGTCAAACTTATACCTGATGTAACAGTGCTCATTTCAGTAGAGTTACTCCAGCAGTGGTTAAGATCCATAGCTTATTTTTAGGCCAGATAATAATACCAGTAAAATAATACTTAACGACTGCAAGTTTGGCTCATATTAATAGATTAAATGTGGGTAGATGCAAACAGATGGCATTGGTTGCTTTGTCACTTCCTGGCAGAGCTGGCCTCATTAAAACAGCAGTTTTGCTGAAGCTTTTGTGCCTGCAATTGAAGTTGCCAAAACTCTTAAATAGGCAGGATTTCAAAGTGATAGTTGGGATGGTTTCCAAATGTATCTGGCACAGCACAGCACTCCACATTAAACTTGTAAAGCTGTGTGTTTTTGAAAATAAAGGAGATCTTTCATTTACTTAGTGGTCATTTTTTTCATTTCATGTCATTTATTTTATTTGTAAGAATACTCGGTTCCCCATGAAGTAAACACTTGGAGGGATGTAAAAAAGAATTATTTAGTAAACAGTATGAAGATGGATGTAATATCATGGATGTTTCCTCTCTGAGCTTTGTCAGAAACAGAACAGGGTAAAAATGTTCTCAAAAATGAAAATTCACAACTGAATGTGGACAAGAGGATGAAATGAATATTTGAAAGACTGAATGCAACTTTTGCTGCTGAGTGGTGACACAGTGATGACAATTACCAGCTTTTTTTCAAACTGCAGCTTGCTGCGTTTGAAGTAGGAGGTGGTGCTGCTGGCAGGAAGAACACTGTCTTCTGGTTGAAACCACAAGCATCTGCAAAAGCACATGTATTTAGTGCCTGAAGGAAGGGTGATGTTCATTGCTGCATGGGCACTTGTGCAAGAGGCTTTGATCACGGAGCTCCAGTGCAACCATGAGCAAATCATTGAATCTTTCTGTCTTGTTTTTTTTTTTTTTGTTGTTGTTGTTGTTTTCATCAAATTGGTTTTATTTACTATGGAGGAGATAGAGAAATTACAGTGGTAGAGGGTATAAAATTGGATGGAGATTATTGCTGTGGGATGCTAAGAAAACAAAGCTACCTGCTAGTAGCTGTAAAATAGGTAGGGTGACCAGCAATTGGACCAGAAGGGATGGCATGGAGCTGCATCAGGGGAGGATCAGGTGGGAGCTGGGGAGAGGTTCTGCACCAAAGGGTGGTGGCTACAGCACTGAGTTGCCATGGTTCAAGGACTGTTTGAACAATGCTCTCAGACAATGCTCTCAGGTTTGGATTTTGGGTGGTCTGTGTGGAGTTAGACTCCATGAACCTTGTTGGTTACTTCCAATTCCAGATATTTTATGATTCCATGATTCTACTAAGGGTAGAGGAGAATAAAACTGTCTGATATTTGTGAGTGTAGACTGAAACTGCCAGATGTCATATTAGCAAAAATATGTAAAATATGTTAAAAAATAACAGGGGTTACTTTTTACTGGTAATTGGCAGATTAATTTGGGTGTGATGGGAGGAGACACTGAGTGAAAAAGATGAATCTGTTGAGTGGAAAACTTATTTGACTTTTGAAGAACTCAACCTTTTATGGGTCTCAAATATGTAGCAAACATTTTCATTTCATGGGTTCCAAGAAAACTACAACAGGCCATGTAGAAAATCCAAAGTTTGATATACAGTATCTGGCTTTAGGAAGGAGATTATGCTTGCACATGTGCTTGGTGTATTGTAGTTAATGACACATGAGAAACACAGCTTTAATGGGTTCACAGATTATTTATTACAGGAGCAGAACATCATAAATTTGATAACCAGATCCTAGTAATTTGCCAAAATATGTAAGAAACACGTTGATGTAGTTGTGCTTGTACTGCATTCACTTTGGTAGATTAGTTTACTTTACATTTATGGGAAATTTCCAAAGACAGATGATGAAACAGTATGCCCTTCTGAGCATATATGTACAAGATATCAGTATATTTGGGGGAAAAAGTATGAATTTACAATTATAAATTACTGTAAATTTGCAAATCTTCTCAAAGAAGAGTTTTGAACACTGTTGTTTCTTCTAATCTACAGAAAACTATTGCCTCAGCAATAAAAGTAGAAACTGATGCAACATCTAATGAGAATCTATTTCACTAATTTATGGGTGCTGGTCATGGAAATGTGAAGAATAGTTTCCAGTAAGTTCTGTCCCATTGTGCTGTTTGAACCATTTTTCTTCTGACTAACATTTAGCATGAAGTTGAGAGCGGCTCAGAATGAGGGAGCTTAATTTGAGAAACATTCCTGTATTTTAAGATATAGGGTTTTAAGGTATAGGGCTAATAGTTATAGGGTATATATAATAATTTAAGTTATAGGGTTAATATTTTAAGGTATAGGGTTTCTAATTAGTCTAAGAAAGGTACCAACAGTATAATTGAAAGGTAGGTTGTTACTGAAATGACTCATTCCCACAGCACTTTGCTTTTATAACAAATACAAGATAACAGGTGGCAGAAGCACCTTCAGTTTTAAGCTGAAAGCAAGATTCCCCTTTAGTGTAATAAACTATCATTAGAGGTGATCATATGAGATCAGTAATTTTGCTCTCTTTAAGAGGATCTGGTAGAAGAAGTTAAAGAATGGAGGAATTCAACCAAGCTGTGTAAAAGTTCTTGTTTCTGTGCATTGAGTGATTCTTTCATCCAATTCCCTCCTGCTTTGGCAATGGAAATTGCATGTTACTAGATTTGGACATGGAATTTAAGGAATAGTTTTGGTGTCTTTAGGAAAGATCTCAGGCTCTTTTCAGGCGGGGTATTACTTTCACTCTCTCAGAACAATTTAACAGGCTTACCAGTTGTGTGATGCATAAGGTTATGGCACTCAGGGCCTCTTCCCAAGAAGGAAACACATTTTATATGACAATATATAACACCATAACAGTTTGTTATTCATGAACTCCCAGCTCTTTTATTTATAAACAAATTTCATCAACAGGCATGATGGTGTCTCATTTTCATCACATGAAGAATTTCCAGTATTTCCCCTTAGATGATCCAGTGATTTCAGGTCTAGGTGTGACCAACAGAGTTTTGGTTCTATATTTCAAAGCTGTTTGGCAGATAGAGCTGTCCCAGCACCCAATGGCTTACTAAATCCTCATGATAGGAATTAGGCTGATGTGTGATTACCAGCTTAGGCTGCTTCCAGATTTAAAGCAGGAGATCATAGGATCGCAGCATCATTAATGCTGAAAAAGAGCACTAAGATCCTCTGGTCCAACTATCAGCTCATCCCTATACCATGTTCTTCAATGTCACATCTCCATGTTTCTTGAACACCTCCAGGTATGCTGACTGCTAATCTAGTAGCTGGCTACTCTCCATGTACGTACATGTATGTACAAAGATATGCACATGCGTGTTGAGATTTCTCAATGCCAGATTATGAAACAAATGGCAAGCTTAATCTATATGGAACTTGAATTGAGTTAGGAGAATTCATTCAAAAGAAGGATTTACATCTTCAAATAGGTACACACAACTGCAACTTAGATATAGACCAGAAAGAAGAGAAAGAGAAGCTAAAAAGCCATTTTCAGTGCTCCTTCTGGCCTCTGAAGGATTCTCCATTTACCCAGTTCTTTCTTTGGTCTTTGACAGCAAATATTCCTTGATCTTGGTAGTGTTTTGTTAAGCTATTTTAGAAGTATAGTATTCCAGGAAAAAGATTGGTCCAATGACTGTAAGGCTTCCTTACACTCTTTTCTCAAAACCACGATGGTTCATTTGATACATGGTTGTGGTTACCAGCAGCTATTATATACTGGTTTTATTGACTGCACTTTGAAATGCTTGAGTTGAGATTAAGCCTCTGTGTTGTTCCTCCTTACTGACAGAGAACATACGTCTGTGCAAGTAAAATGAATATTCAAACTCTTTCCTATCTGATTATGTCCCTCAAAAGATGTCTGTTTATGCTTAATAGGAAGTTCTATTTATTTATCTCTGTGATGGTCTGCCTGAAGCGCAGGGTGGGAGCAGAAGGGACAGCTGCCCATCAGCAGGCTTTGAGAGCTGTTAAAACAGTCACATAAAGGATGAGATGTGTCTCCACCTCCCTTTGACCAGACATAACCAAGCCAAAAACACAAACAAAGCACCGTATTCTGTCTGAAATAAGAAGAGTTGCTAATGGGGAAACAGATCCTTTAGTGGGAAAAAGAGACACGGGATCAGCAGTCAGCTGTATAAAAGCTTGTATCCATCACTATTCTGGTGTGATAGGTGCCAGGTAAAAGAGACAAGTGGGATATTTGTTGTTCAGAAATGCCATCCCCATGAGACTTGCTATTTCTGCTAAACAGGAAACTATCTGTCTCCCTATCTCCACTCCAGACCCTTTGTCTTGTATCTGTGTGTTCATCCAGAGACTTCCATCATTATTTTTACACTGTTGGCCTTTGAAGAAAAGTAGATGTTAAACAAAATCTTTGTCTTGGAGGTGTATAGTGATAAAATTTTTCCTCACCTCATCTTGAAAAGATGTGGCAGGTGAGTGGTGGCCAATGCAAGGAGCTCTAAATGAGCTTCCTCAACCAGTATAGCAACTGCCAGACACACTGGTCTAGCTCAGCTGCTTTGCACTGCTGTTCAAGTGATCCCATCCATGTATTTTTAAGCTAATATAGCTGCTTTGCATCACCATAGCATTCTAAAGCCAGTAGTGTACACCAATGAATAGGAAATCCACCTCTTGAGCACCCTGACTCTTACTTTATTCAGAGAAATCCCTGCCTCCAGCAGTATTGGTTTTATGAGGATTCCTTCTGAGGTGGATTGACTTTCACAGGAAGTGAAACATTTTTTCCAGGTTCACTTCCATTAATTTCTATGCAAGGGAAAGGGCATCCAAAGCAACTTTGCAATAACATGCATATTAAGTCCTCATTCACACAAAGGTCCTTGTACAAATTTGGGGGCAGTCTGGAGAGCTAAAAATCAAAGTTATCTGTCTCTGAATTGCCAGGACTGTGTACAGGGCCTCAGTGTAAATGAAAATCAGGACATAGCTGGCAAAGTTGTGTTTCAAGATGTTCCTCCCAGAACCCTTTGCTCCACTGAAAGCACCAATACAGGAGAATTTGGAAGAAAACCAAGGGGGCAAAGGAGTCAGAAGAAAAGAAATATTTTATGGATCAATATCCTGGTCAAAGGCAAATATTTTCTCCTGTCCTGTCTGGCACAGAGTTTTGGAAGGGATATTTTTAGACTAAGTTACATGAATTTTTGATTACCTTAAGAGATTTATTTTCTGCCAAAACAAAGGCATCATGTTTCTTTAACCATAATGTGGCACTTATTATGGGGAGGGCCAAATCTTGCACATAATCATTGAGGCCATATGCAAATAAAAGGCACCATATTTTGCGTAAGTTCCAATTTTAGCTATTCTTACAGAATTTCTCATAATAACTGTTTTATGAAAAGCTGTCTGGGGCTAGTTTGTTAAACCATAACCAGGATATTTCCCTTCAGCTCCTGGTAAGGAACTGCTTTCAAGGAATATTTTGAGATTTAAAAAGAAAAATACATAAAATAAAAATCTTTGCCCATTTAGTTCGAACCCATCCTGTAATCAGAGTTCCTCATCTGGTTCCTCTGCTGCTGTTATTATAGAACCACAGATGCTAAGGAACGTCTGGGTCCCTCTGACCCAACTCCTGCTCCAGTGGGGACACCCACAGCACAGTGCTCAGAATCATGTCCAGGCAGTTTTTGGACATCTCCAAGGAGTGAATTTGTCGCCAAACACAGCAGTGATGGTGCCTATGGGGTGAAAAACACAGGACAGCCCTGTACTGGTGTTCCAAGTGACCAAAGGCTACTGTTTACTGCTAAAACAAGACCTGCAAATCTCTGCACAGTCAATGCTTGTCTGTGCTCACCATTTTATCACTCCCTCTTCCCACTTCTTCCTCTTGTATCTCTAGTCCCAGCCTTCATCCAATTTCCCTTTTTGTCTTTTCTCTGGAAAAACAATTTGCCTGGCATGTTGAAAGACTTGTGAGAAGTATAACATCTCATGTGCTTGTGTGTGAGCAGGCCAAGCAGGGGCTGCTGCATTATAGCAATGTTTCTTGTGCATAAATATTGTGAGAAGGATATACTGGGTCTGGAACACAAGTCTTATGAGGAGAGCCTGTAGGAACTGGGATTGATCAGTGTGGAGAAGAGGAGGCTCAGGGCAGACCTTATTGCTCTCTGCAACGCCCTGAAAGGAGGTTGTAGTGATGTGGTGGTTGGCCTCTTCTCCCAGGTAGCATTGATAGGACAAGTGGTAATGGCCTTCATTTGCACCAGGGGAGGTTCTGGTTGGATGTTAGGAAAAATTTCTTCTCAGGAAGAGTGGTGATGCATTGGAACAGGCTGCCCAGAGAGGCTGTGGAATCACTGTTCCTCGCTGTGTTCAATGAGGCACTGAGGGATGTGGTTTAAGTGGACATGGTGAGGATGAACTGATGGTTGGGCTAGATGATCTTAGTTATCTTTTCCAACTTTAATGACTCTGTGATTCTTTCTTCATAGTCCAGTTTGTAATTTCTTTCAGATTCACCCGTTTCTCTTCTCTGTTCCTGTACCTAAATTTCCCACCAGCATCTCTATTTGATCTCTACCTCACTCAAGTCTGTACTAGTGATTCCTTTCAAAGTGTCCCCGGAGAAAAACTAATAATGGTCCAAAAGTACACCATGAAGTCATTCACCTCCCTGCAGCTTTCACGCACCCTGTGCCCTTTGTGTTCACCCCTTCACAGTGTGGGCTGCCCCACATAATTAGGGGAAGTAATTTGGTTTGGACAAATGAGGCACTGACCTTGCTTTGCTTTCAGCCTTGCCATTAAGTTGCTAAATGACCTTGAATAACATTTTTAACCTCGTCTGTACCAATCTGTCTCATCTTGTGACTTTTTTTAACAAAACATGTCAGCTCCTGGGATCTTGTTATATGCTATTAAGGGCTTCTGGCCAAAGGATGTTATTTCCCCATCGGATGGTTCAGCTGGGACTTAGCCCTGTAACCACAGATATCTACACTGCCAGTATCCACAGCTGAAATGGTCACTTATGTTTCCTGGGTAGTCAGAGAGAAGTTTTAGGCTGAGATTCACCTGAGCAAATGTAAACTTTACCTTTGGGATGAAAAAAATTGCCTCGTCAGAATGTTTGCATGTTAGTCAATTGCATTTCTTCAATTGAAATATCCAAATAATTTTGAGTAGATAGCATTTTTCGGTAAATAAACTATTTATTTTTTTCATGCAGTTCTTTTTGGACATACTCCATTCATTAAAAAGAGGTGACTTTCCTGTGCTTCAGTAGAAGTTTGTTTGAACATGAATTTTTGAACTTTTGCTTTGTGAGGAATTTTTATAACTGTGAGCAAAGAATGTAGACATGGATATAGCAGACAGTTAGCACTGCAGACTCACTTCTCACACAGATCCTGTGTTGGTCACACATAAGCACAAAGCACTGAACTGCAGAACATCTTGAGAATGTCATCAGTACCCAAATGCAGATATAACACCAAGAAATTGGTATGTGAGAAATAAACTTCTATTTTAAATAAAAACAGAATTCCCAAGAAATGGCATCTGATGAGGAGCTCACAAATAGAAATATTCTGTTTTTCCATGCAAAGGAAGGGGTTTTGAGAAGAATAGACCTTTTGCAAGGCAACTGGATGGAAAGGTCACTCTCCAAAAATGCAGAAATGGAAGAGCTGAATAACTGACTAGCACAAGCATTGCACCTATCACTGCTAATCAGCATCACCTCATACAGCTGAACTGGCATTAGAATATTGGAGTGTCTTTGAATAAGACTGAATAACAGAATTAACTTTTGAAAAAAATTCAAGGTTCTGCCAAAAGTTATTACATGCACACTACAAAGGGGTGTCTGTGAGCAACTGGGAGGGAAACAATAATTATAAACTGGAGCAATAGCTTTCATAGGATAATAAATGAATTGCAAATAGCACACATGTCAGACGCACTAAATATAAAATAGAAAACTGTTCCAAAACCGAAATAAAATGAGATTGTGACTGAAACAAATAGCTTCTTCATCCTTAGAAAAGGAGTTTCTTTCCTAAAATATATTAAAAATATATATATATCTTTGGAGTTGAAATGCCATTTAATGTGCCAAAGTAATAAAAAAAGTATAATAATAAAAAAGGTGCATGCTCATTTAGCTACTACAAAAATCCCAAGAACATAAAGAGATCGCTAGAGTCCTACCAACCATGGGGCTACCTGGCCTGCAGTGCTCAGATGAGTAGACCTTCTTAGACCATCCCCAAGTTTGAGAGATGGGCATAACTAGGAGAATGGATTCAATCCTAGAGAACTAAGTCTCCAAGAAAGAAAATTTAGAGAACTCCTTCAGCTTATTAGTCACAGAGTTACTGAAAATGCCTGTGCCAGCAGTGTGAGGCTGGAGAAGTCATTGTGAAGAAAGGAAAATGGAGAAGGATGCAGATAATGTGAAGGAGACAGGGGAGTTAGTACTTTCATGTGAGTTTCTTCCTTCCAATGCTCCTCAGGAAGGGCAGGTAAGATGAGGAGGATTAATTATTTCAGCTTGAGTGAGTGAGTTTGATACTCCAGGGAAATATAGCAGTGGCTTGTAATTCTGAAAACTTGATGTTGCTCAGCCAAAACCATAGTTTGAAGCCAAGGAATCCACCCTGATCAGCAGCTGGAGATCTAAAGAAGCAGAGGTACAACAGATCAACTGCAAAGAAAGTTTTATTGGTCCCCACGTTCCTCCAGCCCCATGTCACCATGTTGACATGTACATCATTGATAAGGAAAGAGGGAATTGCCTGTTTTTAATAACTCTGCTGAGACCACTGCAGTGTAAAGATGTAATGTGAACACCTGGTATTTGAGGATCGAGTGGAGGCTAGTAATCTCGTTTTGAATGGGCTATCAGCCCAAATAACATTTTCATTTTTTTATCAGGCTGGACAGGACTTTAATTAGACTTGGGAAATAGAATTTCATCTTCCAAAGAGCCCTTTGAGCCATCTTGATCAAGAAAGAATTAGTACTGAATCGTGGAATCATGGAAAACGAAGAGTCTTCTTTCTCACTTCTTTCTTTGAAGTACATGTCTAACACTTGAGTGAAAAGATGACTGTTTAGAGCTCTCTCTTTTGTGATGACAATAAGCAGGACTAATAAAAATAAAGGCCATCTGGGCAATCTGTTCTAGTGCATCACCATTCTTTCTGAGAAGAAATTTTTCCGCATCTACAACTTGATTAGAAAGGAGAAACAATTCCTTAGACATTAGTCTAAGCCTTTGTAGAGAAAGCTTAAAAATTCTGTGTCAGTGGCAAAATTCTTTGTTAAACTAGAAGGATTTAACCATTGTCTCAGATGTAACCAGGTTGCACTTACTGGGTTAGTGGACAACATTATGCTGCAAGGGCAACGCATGTCATGGACTCCAGTAAGATTAGTGTGTGTTCGTTGCTTTCCTTTTGGACAAAGAGCATTTCTGACAGGGTTGAGTGAGTGAGGGGTGCCTGAGAAACGAAATTGGGAGGGTGAATTTTCAGTGAAGATCCATTTAGACAATTTGGTATCTATTACAGTCTAAAACCAGACAGCGTCTGCATGCAAATGTAGGGAGGTAGTGAAAGGGAGCCTCATAGCGTGAAAGGCTCCTTTTTCTTCATTAGCATTTACAAAGTAAGAAAGTGGCATAAATTCAGCATCTGATGGCTGGAAACACTCTGGACATGCTCTGCATGTCACGGAGCTCTCAGACCATCTCAGCACCATCTGCTGCTATCATGTTCAGGTGCTCTCCTCACCAAGCTGAGCTTAAGGATTCATTACAGCGATGGAAAGGGTCTGCAATCTCACATCAGTAGGATGCGGCTGTCTGCTGCTGCACACAAGGGAAACCTTTGTTCATTGATTTTTGGACCTAGAGCAGAATGGCTGTGTTTGGGGAGGTCATAAGGATGTTCTTTTTCATGGTGCCTATGGCTGGAAAGCAAGAAAAACAGAAAGAGGGTGTAACTAAGAAAATCAAGAAATCATAGAATTGTTTGAGCTGGAAGAGACCCTTAAAGGCCATCTAGTTCAACTCCCCTGCATTGTGCAGGGACACACACAGACACACACAGCTAGATCAGGTTGTAGGTGGCTGAAAATGTAAAGGGCAGAATACAGATTGCACTAAGAGGGGCTTATAGTTTTTGCTTCCAGATGATGCCAGGAAAGCCACAAAGCACTCCTAGAGTGCAATAGTTACATTTATCAGAATAAAAGCGTCTCTTCATGGCTCCAAGTACATTTTGTGTGTGGGTGCACCCACAGAAGGGATGGGGATGTGAGAAGAAGGCAGCGGGTGGCCTGGCAGCAGGCAGTTAGCTGCTTCCAGATGGCACCAGCAGAGCATTTTGCTTTATCTGTCTGATGAAGAAAGAGGATCTGTCACTCAAGTCATTCAGACAAAGTTTCTTTTCACTCTCCTGGAAGTGTTTGACTGTTCCTGGAGGTTTTTTACTGTTACCCAAGAAATAAAGATTTTTATCAGTGGAATAACCAAAACTCCTTTATTTCAGCTCTGCTGAAACAGGAGGCCAGTGATGATGGGAGGAGTTGGCAGCCTGTACAGGATGACACGAAAAACAATTTACTGAGCCTTGTTATTGAGATAAGGACAAAGGGCCGGGCCAACTCTGGGGGCAGCATGCATGGCTCACACAAGGTGTGCAGCTCAGTAAGAGCTGGGATGGCAGAGGGGCAGTGGTGGGAGATGGTTCTGAAGTAGGGGTTGTAGAAAGATCATCTAAAAGACAAAGGAGAGATGGCAGTGAGCATAAATGGTGGGGGCTCCTCGGTTATAAGATTCTGTGAAGGATGAAGAGATAGAAAATCTACAGTACAAAACCAAGTGCATGAAATTCATCAAGACATGTTATTGTTTAAAAAAAAAAAAAAAAAAAAGATGATATTTTTGGTGCAGTTACGAAGTAGGCAATCATTTGCTTGGAATTACACAGAAAAGAGGATTTAACTTCCCTGTTGAAATATTTCTCTTTGCTTGATATCAGTCAAGTGGTCAGGACAAGACTGTTTAGGAAGTGTTGCAATGTATGATTACGTAAAGAAATTAGCAGGGATATCCAAATGTCTTTAGTGACCTAATATTAATTCCTTTTAGCCTAGCATATGGAATTGGAATATGCTGGTAGCAAGCATTGCATACCATACCATAATCATAGAATCATAGACTTAAAGAATAAAAGAATCATAAAATAGGGTTGGAAAAGACCACTAAGGTCATGTAGTCTAACTACCAAATTATCATTAATTTTACATAAAATACAGAATTGCAAAAATATTTCCTTCAGGATAGTCGAGGAAAGTGCAACTCCAAAGGAGTGATCTGCAGATTCCTGCTATGAGAAGCACTGGGGAGTACAGAATGAAAGCCTATAGTGTAGTTCTGGAAATGAAAGGTAGGAACACAAAATAATTGCAGATCAAATTTCAGAGATGTCAGTGGCTTTACACCCATATGCCATGATTGCTCTCCATGGGGCAAGCACTAGGCCTTGTTGCACGAAGTCTGAACATCTCTACACCTCTAGAGACACAGCACTGGCCCAAGTTTAGCACCACTGAAGTAATTTGTACAGAAGGAAGTAATACAAATGAGAGCTCCAAAAAATATCCAGTCAGAAATATCCTCAGAAGTGTTAAACAGAGGGAGAAAGAAAAACCATTTACAGTAGTGAACTATTTTTAAATATGATTTCATAGGCATCAAAATATTTTTCTGACCTCTTCCTGGCTGCACTTTAACAGTGGAAATGTATTCTTTGTGCCTGGCATTCTCTTTTGCTAGTTGCACTAACAATTACAGGGAAAGAAACTGTCTTTGTAGGCAGACCACCTCCCCTTCTCCCAGGCTTTGATTTTGTTCTCCAGAGCAACAGCTCTGAGTGGGCCTCCATCCTCACTCAAGCCATGAGATGGTTAGAAATGCTGGAGAAACACAGAAAACAACAAAGTCCTCAGGCTCTGTGCAGACAAAACTCCTGGGTGGAATAACCAGAAGTATGTTGGAAAATGCAGATGCCTGGTGACCCCGTAACTTCTTTCAATGCAGTAAATGGTTCTCCATTGACAGTCTCCACAGAGGCTGTCTGTTTGACAGTCTCTGCTGTTTGTACTATTTCCAACCATAGCATCCCAAACAGGTAAGCTGTTGTACACAAACACTGAGATAAGCATTTTTTTCCGTGAGGAGGTATAGCGTGAAAAGACAAAAGGTGAAAGGAAGAAGGAAACAGGCCAAGCATAGGTGGATTAGACCATAGCAGGTGAAAAATCTCTTCAAGAATATGAGATTAATAAGAAAAAATATCTATCAGTGAGGACTGTACTGGCCAAGTGTGTTCCAAGTACTTTGCTTGGATTTCAGTTTCCAGTCTACACTGCATGAGCTTAAAGGATAAATGAGAAGGAAGAAGGCAGTGCAGATGAAAATTTTGGTTAAGGAATGAACTATCCCAAACTTTGAATCAATTCTGAATCCATACATTCCACCTTAATCCAAGGCTTTTTTTGGAAACATAAAAGGAGATCTTGAGAGATAACGTTGGGTGAGGTCTCAAAGTTCTTCGTCAAACATCCCATTCCTCTAAGTCAGAGTCAGTTGTTCTTTGGACACTTGAGGGACACAGCCTGAGGACACACTGCCTCAGCTGTTTAAGAAACCAATCCTGTGGAGCACATTTCACAAATGCTTGGACAAGGTTGTTGTAGCACAAAGTCAGTCACCTCAGAAGGGTCTCCCCTGACAGCCAGACTGAAGCTCTCTCAGTGCTATTAAAGACAACAATTTTTATTCCTGTCATCAGTGGACATGAAAAGCTGTTTCTCCTTTTCTCCTCTGCAACTACTTTCTAAGTCTACACTGCTTCCTCTTAGTCTTCTTGTGTAAAAGACCAAACAAACCATATTTCTGCATTCTTTCCCTAGTAGCTGTGCTTTCTGCAGCTCAGACCATGCTTTCTGTTCTCTGGATAACCAGACTGGTTGTTCTAACTGGTCCAGTTAGTAGAGGTGATTTAGGAAACAGGAGAACATAGACAAAATATCAATATACACTTAGGATCAAAACAGATTAAATAGTAAGAAAAAAAGATGCATTAAATAAGTGTTTGTTTACTCATTAAAAACTCTCCCCATCTACCTTTACTCTCCCTCAGGATAACTACACACATCCACCCAACCCAGTTACCCTTTCTCCTCTTATTTCAGCAGCTGTAGCATTTGTGACAGTTAGTTTAATTGCCTAAAATCAAAGCACCTGCTGGAGAAGTGGTTTGTTTTACAAAAATCAAGGCCTACTGAAACATTTTAAGGAAAGCATTTGTTTCATTTTGTGTGATACAGATCTTCCCTTGAGTCAAGGACAGAAGATAAAGGAGGAAAGTTTGACATTTTGACTTCAGTCTGGAATGCAGGTAAAGGCTTGAAATACAAACTCCTTAGTGCACAGATTTGATTAAGATATCATTTTAAACTGCTGTCTCTTTTTTCTTTATTTATTTGTAACTGTAAAAGAAAGACAAATAGTCTTATCTTTACTACTGGGGGAAAAATAGATATAAACTGGCAGTTCTTGCTGAGGAAGTCTGACCGACTTTGATGGCTCCAGTGAAAGCTTGTTGATTCGTTTGATCTTTTGTTGACTAACTGTGGGTTTGGGAATGTTACAATCCATGTTTACATAATGTTGCTTAACTAAAAAGCCTTACCTCCGGTGAAAAGACACAGCTGGATTTAAAAGCCAGGCCAGGTTAAAAAGAAAAAGAAGTTATGCTGGTTATGATGTCTCAATAGGAATGCATGGGTTATATGGCCAGCATACAAAAAAATGTGTGTGCCACCAGGAAACAGCGCAAATAGATCGGGATTGGTTGTACCCCTTGTAGTTTGAAGCCAACTGAGTGTTCATTATAGAGCCAAACAGCATTCTCTTTGAGGCTTATTTGTTAAAGGAAGAAGCTAATTCAAATAATGCTACCTAAGCCCTAGGCTAATCCTCCCCAGGAAAATTTGCTTTTACTTTTCCTTTGTCATCCCGCTGTCCCAGGCCCAGACTTTTCCATTCAGCTAAACTTTTCTAATGCTGATGCTGGGATTTAAAGAATTAGTGCTCAGGAAAGTAACCAGATAATCACCAGTAATTGTGTTATGGATACATGTATACAATTGTGGCGTCTGGCCACCCTGAGTCACTACTACATTCAACTACAAAGACCAAGACAGCATGGATGTTGTGCCAGATCAAAATAAAGAAATCATATTGCATTATAGAATCTAATCAAGGTATTAATTGTAAACAGCTTATTAAATAATATGTATGCTATAAATACATGATGCAATAAATTGCATTAGTGTATGTTTAATATTTAAAGCAGATACTTTTGCTGCTTCAGGGAGGTTAGACTCCTGGCCTGTCCGAAGTAAATTCTCTTAACCAACACTTTGCACTTGTAGCCACCTAGGAATAAGATTGACAGGAGTCGGAGATAGAACAAAAGGAAATGCTGTAATGGTAGAAAGAGCTACAGAGGGAGTCAGATCTCAAGGCTTGCGTCTGTAACTAATTGCAAAGGGACGACATTCTTAATTGAGAATTGCTATCTATCCAACTGCAAACAGCTTTGCACAAAATAATTTGATGAGTATCTGCAGTAGTTTCCTACGCAGGTCCTCATGTCCAAACTTTATGCAGTTCTGGGCTGTATATTTAAACTAAGAGGTAGCCTGGTCTCTTGGACAGGATGTCCCCACCAGGCACGTATATTGAAACAATATCCAAAGGATATGGTTTGAGACCCCTATGTCACTGTGGGTTGTTCTAGAACAGAGGTTTTGGCTTTGTCTTTCACTAAGGAATCTTGCTCAATAAGCCACTCCACAAACTGAGTAAACTCTGCAGTGAAGGGAATGACTGGAGAATTGCTTCAGAACTGTACACCACTTCAAACAAGAATCCTAACGTAATGTCATCAAAGTTTAAAGCAAGGGCCCCATCTACTCATCTTCAAAATACAGCGTTGCCTAAAAATATAGTTGTGAGGGCTCTTGCCAAGGTCTACAAGTTCAAGTTGTTCACCTGCTTGAGGTGAATCATCTTGATACAGCTCTACTTCAGCAGAAGGATAAGTGATGTTGTCTTCTGGTTTTGATCCATAGCTGAAGGTTGTGGAGGTCAATTCAAGCCATTGCTTTTAATATCCCCTTCTGCACCATTGTTCCTTCTTGGACAGCTGGTACCAGGGTGGAGCTTTGTGACTTTTAATTATTCACATCATTTTATTCCTGAGTGTGCAGACTTTTCTATTGAATCCAGCCTGGTTTGTTGAAGTAGCCAAGATAAAGTATCTATGCATATATTTATTTAATGTTCATTTTAAATCGCAGCCACTGGTTAGGTTGAATTTTATTAAAATTGGTGAAATCTTACTTTTCAATGTCTTTGTGTTATTTTGAGTATTTTGAGGTTATAAACTGCTTGTTGCTGTATTTGCAAAAGCAGCAATTAAATTTTGTTTTGTTCACTGGAGGAAAAGTGAGATGTAACAGACCCTGTATAGCTCATCCATGATTCATCCTACAACCTTGTCATGGAAGCACTGACAAACTGCTTGTAGGCAGATAGAGCCAAGGAACCATTTTCTGATTGAGAAGTTTAATTTTGAACTTTCTGTATGATAAAGAGTGCAGTGCACTTGGACTGTGGAAATGGTTCCCCTCCAGCTGAAGCATTCATTGAGCTCCCTATAGACACTGTCCTGTTTATTTTTTGGGAAAACCATCTGGGAGCTCATCAGACTGAGAAGCTCACAATTGCAATTTCAGCTCAAGCTGTAGGCTAATACAGGTCACTCCTTTCAGAGTGCTCTGCTTAAGTTCAACTATTCCACTCTTTTTATTCAGTCTCCAAGGAAACAGCTCCAAGTTGAGTTCCCTGTAAATTCTGCTGCAGAAGTGCTGTAATTCAGCTTCAGAGGCAGGTGCTGTAGAGCAATGTGCTTTTAGGGGTATGTGTGCACAGTTTGGTATTTCCCGTGTTCCCAAGACAGGAAAAAGCATATTCAGAGGGGAAAAGGGACAGGTGAGAGGGAAGAATCTGGGGAAGCTTTCTAACAAGCACTGGCTCTGTTTTCCATGGTGGGTCGAGTGTAAATGTTGCTCAGACAGAGGCATTTTTGTCAAGATAGTTATTATTTTGTTGAGTAAGCACTTGGAGTAAACTCAATGGGAATACATTTGAAATCAGTGTGAGAGCTCTCACAGATCCCAGGAGACATGCTGAAGAGCAAGCACAAGATAAACACTCAGCAGAACCTTGAGAAGTATTTAGCAGAGCTAATTACCAGATACAGACATTTTTAAAGAATGAACAGCAGTGTTCTTTTTTTTTTTTTTTTTTTTTTTTTTAAGGATTAAAAAGTATACACCTTACAGTGACTGAGGATTTCACTGGACATACACATTTGTGTGAATGTGCTACCATCTATGTATAACTTGAGAAAATGGCACTTCTTTTCATGAAATGGTCTCAGTGCCTCAGAGAGAAAGACAGTTTCCAGATTACGTTTCATATTTCAGCCCACAGTAGACTTGGTTTTGACTGTGAAGGACCTCATGGGGACATTTTTACCTCCAAAGCCTCTGGGCTCTCTTCTCTGGGCTGCAGCTTTTTATTCAGTCTCCAGAATAAGTGAAGAAGGAAGAGATGGGATTACTGCCCCTGTGTTGGAAATGTTCAACTGATGGATTGGGAGCAGGGGAACTAATTTCTACCTGCTGCTCTTGCTGGATTTCTGGCCTCACCCAGGATGTAACGCAGTCTCAGTAATTATAAAAAATGCATCAGAAAACACCATTTAAATTAAGTTCTGTTACAGCTTTGAAATAGAGCATTTCTTACAGTAATTCAGCTGCAGTCTTTGCATTGAGTATATAAGGACCCAAATACTATGTTTTTTTTTCTTTAATTTTATTTATTTCAATACTAGATTGACCCCCCCCCCCCAAACACTTCCACTGATACCAGCAGATTCGCTGGGATGAAAATCAGTTTTAAAGACCTCAACCAAAGGATGGTCAAATAGATGAGGAATTCAGCAAGGCCTAAGAGAGATATCATGGGATTTCCTAAGAATTTTAAGTGATATTTGCAGTGATCTGCTGCTAGAGGAGCACTAAATCACAGTTATTTGTCTATTGAGAATTTAAATGGTAATTTGTTACATGGCTGCCATAAGTACAATACTTCTTATGTTACAAAGCTTCATGACAGATCAAGGGAGTACATGCAATAGAACCATTCTTTACTGTATTCTACCATTCATCAAGTCTTATAAAGATGAAATTTTTATATGGGCTTGTTCTTACTTCATTCTGATTGATGTCTGTATTGATGTCTCAACTGTTGAGAATGCATCTTTCTACAGCAAATATCACAAGATGTAGTTTTCATCTCAAAATTGAGTATATGCTGCATTTAAAGGCTAACCCTGTTCACTTTTCTCAGCCTCAAAAGCTTTGGGAGTTTTGCTCAAGGAGGAAGTGTACGAGTTTTTTCTAGATCCCAGTTGCCAAGCCTCTATTGAATGAGAGGGCAGCAATGAGCATTGCAGAAATCTGTGTTTATCTATGAAAACAGATGTGTTTAGGTACAAAGAACAGAAATCTTCCATCTATGGGATGTTTCCACACTACTCTTGCTATGCCAATGCCTCTTAGGCCTTTTCATACTTCTTTGGTGTCTTTCAAAGCATTTTTCATGCCTGCCTCCTAGTCCCATGGTTATGGCAGGATGTGGTTTCCTGCCCCTGCTCTTGCAGGTGCATTTTCATGGTGACATGGATTACAGTGTGTTGCTCATCTGGTAGGGTTTGCTCGATTCTTTCACCACCTTCCTAACTCAAATTGTGCTGTAATGTTCTCTGGACTGAAAGCTGGTGGGAAGAGCATCGTTAAGGGGAAGCAGTGAAGACAGCAGCTTTTTACACAAGCAGATAATGATAGGACAAGAGGGAATGGCTTTAAAGTAAAAGAGGGGAAATTTAGGTTATGTGTAAGGAAGAAATTCTTTACTCAGAAGGTGGTGTGGCCCTGAAATGGATTGCCTGGAACAATTGTGGATGCCCTGTCTCTGGAAGTTCTCAAAGCCAGGTTGGATAGGTCATAGCACTCAAGGAACTCAAAGGACTGGGCAAAAAATATGGTATTTTATGATTAAGCAAAAAAGGAAAAAGATTATTTTTGAACTCCAGATCATGTGTAAAAATTCAGACATAACTTCTTTCCATTCTACTTTCCTTTCTTCTGCCTCATGTTGTCTGCTCTCCCCCAGCTTTATGAAAAACACGTGTCAGATATTTCTGAAGTAGGGAAAAGAAAAGTGCAGACCCAAGCTCTTGTTCACAGCCGTGCAGCTGCCAAAGTCAGCTGGAGGACTCTCAGCTCCCTCTCGTGGGTAGAAGGGCCCTTAAGCGGTGCAGGCTGCTGTTTCTGAGACCAGATCTGATTTGTTGTGTGATGGAGCATCTTTAGCATGATGGTGTCCGCTAAGCTTGAGAAGATACACGTGAGCATAATGTCTGAGCTTTTAAAACTACTCTCAAGCATAGGCTTAGTGTAGCATTGCTCTGACTGCTGCAGCCTTCGTGGGAGCCAGCTTTGAAGGTTTTGTGGTGATAAGAAATCACAGCCTTTGCGGGGCTTTTAGCCAGCTGCTCAGCAGGGTAGGTGGACATGTACTGTGCCTCCATCCATCATCAGTACAGGAGAACCTGAGGATGCTCAGCTGCTGATGTTACCCATACAGCTCTGAAGGTGGCACCAAATGTACCCTGAGCAAAGGGTCTGCTTACATTAAGCATCATTCTGGTGACTCTTTAGCAGGCTTTGCTGAGATAGGACAAGGGGAAATGGTTTCAAACTAACAGAGGGGAGATATAGACTGGATGAGCTGGGAATGAGCTGGAAATTACTGTCAAGACTCAGGAAGAAAAAGAGAGTCTATGTCCTGTGGAAGAAGGGACAGGCTACTAGGGGAGATTACAAGGAAGTTGCAAAGGTATGCAGGGAGGAAGTCCGGAAGGCGAAAGCCCATCTCGAGCTTAGATTGGCCACTGCAGTAAAGCAGAATAAGAAATCCTTTTACAAATATATCAGTGACAAGAGAAAACCCAAGGATAATCTCTGTCCTTTAATTGATGCGGCAGGGAATGTGACCACAGATGACAAGGAGAAGGCTGAGGTCCTCAACGCCTTCTTTACATCTGCCCTTAATAGTCAGACCAGCTATCTTCAGGGCACTTTGTGCCCTGATCTGGATATCTGGGCTGACATGCAGCGTATCTCCCCGGAGATCGAGGTGGAGACAGTTAGAGAGCTCCTCCTCCATCTGGACAGTCACAAGTCCATGGGACCGGATGGGCTTCATCCTAGGGTGCTGAGGGAGTTGGCGGGGGTGATCGCTAAGCCGCTCTCGGCTATCTACCAGCGGTCCTGGTTGACTGGAGAGATTCCAGAGGATTGGAGGCTTGCTGATGTGACTCCCGTCTACAAGAAGGGCCGTAAGGAGGATCTGGGGAACTACAGGCCTGTCAGCCTGACATCAGTGCCAGGGAAGGTCATGGAACAAATCCTCCTGGGAGAGATCACACAGCTTGTCCACGGGATCAGGCCCAGCCAGCATGGGTTCATGAAAGGCAGGTCGTGTTTGACCAACCTCATCTCCTTCTACGACTGGGTGACCAAACTGGTAGATGAGGGAAAGGCAGTTGATGTAGTCTACCTAGACTTCAGCAAAGCCTTTGACATGGTCTCACACAGTATCCTTCTGCGGAAACTGGCTGCCCATGGCTTGGACAGTTTTACCCTCCGCTGGATAAGGAACTGGCTGGAGGGCCGTGCTCAACGGGTGGTGGTCAATGGAGTGAAGTCCAGCTGGAGACCTGTTACAAGTGGTGTCCCCCAGGGGTCGGTACTGGGGCCCATCCTGTTTAATATCTTCATTGATGACTTAGATGAAGGGATTGAGTGTACCCTGAGTAAGTTTGCAGATGACACCAAGTTGGGAGGCTGTGTCGATCTGCCTGAGGGCAGGGAGGCCCTGCAGAGGGATCTAGGTAAGCTGGATCGCTGGGCTGAGATGAATGGGATGAGGTTTAACAAGGCCAAGTGTTGGGTTCTGCACTTTGGCCACAACAACCCCAGGCAGCGTTACAGGCTTGGGGATGAGTGGTTGGATGATTGTGAAGAGGAAAGGGACCTTGGGGTGTTGGTTGATGCTCAGCTGAACATGAGCCGACAGTGTGCCCAAGTGGCCAAGAGGGCCAATGGCATCCTGGCCTGCATTAGAAATAGTGTGGCCAGCAGGAGCAGGGAGGTGATCATCCCCCTGTACTCAGCACTGGTGAGGCCACACCTCGAGTACTGTGTTCAGTTTTGGGCCCCTCACTACAAGAAAGACATCGAGGCCCTGGAGCGTGTCCAGAGAAGGGCAACGAAACTGGTGAGGGGTCTGGAGCACAAGTCTTATGAGGAGAGGCTGAAGGAGCTGGGATTGTTCAGTCTGGAGAAGAGGAGGCTCAGGGGAGACCTCATTGCACTGTACAACTTCCTGAAGGGAGGTTGTGGTGCAAAAGGGTCTGGCCTCTTCTCCCAGGCAAATAGTAGGACCCGAGGAAATGGCAAGAAGTTATACCAGAGGAGGTTTAGGTTGGATATTAGGAGAAACTTTTTCTCTCAGAGGGTGATCAGGCACTGGAATGGCTGCCCAGGGAGGTGGTGGAGTCACCATCCCTGGCAGTGTTCAAGAGGCGCCTGGATGAGGAGCTAGGAGAGATGGTTTAGTAGCTTGTGGCACTGATAGGAATGGGAGGGTGGTTGGACTAGATGATCTTGCAGGTCGTTTCCAACCTTGTGATTCTGTGATTCTGTGTGGATATCAAGAGAAAAGTTTTTAACAATAGGGGCGGTAAGGCACTGGAAGAAGTTGCTAAGAGATGCCTTGGAGTCTCCTCTGGAGATACGACCTGTCTGGGCACTTTCCTGAGCAACCTGCTGTAGGGATCCTGATTTAGCAGGGGGTTGGAATTGATGATATCCAGAGGCCCCTTCCAACCCCTACGATTCTGTGATTCCACAACTTCAGAGCACTTTTTTTGTTGGGACGTGTAGAGCTAAGCAATGAGTTCAGGGATGAGGAGGATGGAAAAATGCCTTACATCCTTACTGTGAAATACAAGAGAAAACTCAAGGTCTTATGGCTCAGAATCATTGAATCAGAGAGTCCAAAATGTCAAAGCTGCTAACACATTAATAGTCCTAAAATAGATATTCCTAGAGATTCTTACTGTAGGTGTTCTGGGATTCTTTTTCTTCAAAAGATGAGGCAGTCAATGTGGGAGTTAGGCCTAACAAGGTGCCAAGGGCCTCCTGAGCAAGCATTCTTAATTCAACACCTTTAGGGGAAATTAGGAGACATAGAAACTGGGAGAGGAGGGAGAGGAAATGCATCTCTTGGGGATCTCTGTTATATATAATGGAATTTCAGGGCTTGTAGCCCTAAATATGGACTTATACCCAAAGTCTGTGTTTGGATATGGTGCCAGCTCTTAAGCTGGGCACGGGATGTGCTGCAAATGCTAATTACATATTTTTACTGAAGAAAAACCTAGACATTATGTTTCTCTGACAGGTGATCAAAACATCTCAGCAACTATCAAACCCAGTTTCCTACTGTCAGAAGTAATGGTGTTATCTAGACTGGGAGCTATTAACATTATGTTAATGCACTGCCATTCATAGAGCCCAAGGGAGGATGTTTTTTTTTTTTTTTCCTTAAATTGCAATCTGTCAGGCGTGAATGAAGATCTTTATCGTCTGAAAGATAACAGCTGATGTCTTCCCTCCTGCTTTCAGACAGAGAAAGTAATACTCTACATAATGGAATAGGGGAGCTGTAGTAGCTCAGGCGAGAATGAAGAGAAGGGAGTAGATTGTGTTTCAGGTGTAAGTGTTGAGCTATTATGTTTCACAGAGTAATGATGTCCTACCCTGTAAGACAAAGTAGAAAGAGGCTTTTTATGCTGCCCTCAGGGGCACAGCGGGGCTGTGATCGCATTCCCATTGTGTGGGGAGAGCAGGGAATGCAGAAGCCACAATCTGTTTTCCCACTTCAAGTTATCTAGCAGAAGGGGAAAAGGTAATACTCTGATAGTCAGGATGAGACTTTCTGAATGCAGCATTTGTTTTGGCTGGTAGAAGTAGCCCCAGTTAAGCAAAATGACAGAGTTTTCAAGATCCACAGGAAAGGGATGGGCAGGGCATGTCTCATCTTATTTAAGGCTTGTCTTTGAATTGCTAGAGCCTGTAGTGGCTATGGAGTGGCCATTGATAATTTCTATTTCTACATTCTGTGAAAATCATGCATTAAATCTCTGGGGATTCACTGTAAGAACAGCAGTCCATGTTTATGGTACTATTCTGAATTGTCCTTGTCTCCAGCCTGGGACACAGTGCTACATCATTGCCTTATCAATCATGGGGAAGCTGAAGGAAAAGTAAATTTGGATTGGTAGAAGTCAGTACCAAGGGCTGTACTTTCATTAAGGTACAGTTATGAACATGGGTGGCTTTGGATTAGCTCAGATGTCTGTCACCACAAACGACTGGAGATCCTTAGGACTTTGGAGCCTTGCTGCTCTGCTTTCTCGGTAGGTTTTATTGCCTTTCCTGAGCTGCATGACTAAAGACCACAAGTCAGCAACACTGCAGTGAGCACAGCAATACAACAGTGTCAGAGAAGACTCGTGTGATTCATCCTAGTTTCACACAGGTAGAAGAGAGAAGGGCAAACAGCCTGGGTTATCAGGGAGCGGTAGTATTTTGATGATGTTTTTCTGCCTTTTTGCCAGATGCCCAAATTACGATGAACATTACTTCAGAAACCCCACTTGCACATTCGCAATGCAAGGTCAAATTGCATCTACAGAACTACTGGTAGAATTTTTAGGTTTTTCCTTTCTCTAATTCCTGTATCACTAATGAATTCTTCCACTAAATATATATCAAAGAAGTTGTGGTTCTCCTCACAGACTGAATTAAGAATGAGAATTTGTTCTGCTCTTCCTCATAATACATTCAAAGGCTGAAGTCAAGTTAGTGAATTACTTCAAAATGGAAAGCTCTCTCTTTGCTCTGTGAAACACTTCACAATTACCTTTTGCTGTAATTTACATGTAAAATTACCTTTACGTGTAATTTGAGACTCTTGTTCACTCACCTACTCACTTCTATATAATGAAGCACAGTCCTTCTGAACAGGAACACAAAAATGTGTTCCACTAGAACTGAGAGAGTGAATGAGGCCAAGGTCATCACACAGGGGTGGGAACAGCTATATCCTGCTCTGCAGGTTTTGGCCTTGCCTCCCCCTTTAACAAAGAGCTCAGAGAAAAAACTGCTTTGAGTGCTGTATAAGACCTTAAATTAATGTAGCAAAAGCATACTGGCACAGATTTGTTTCAAACAGATATGGGAAACCCTGCTACAGCTTCTATGTGAGCTTTTGTTGATGCTATTCCAGGGGGTCACTTTCCATGCATGTATTTTCAGATTATCCAGAAAAAATGGGCTGCATCTAGGATGGTCTCTGCCAGGTGGGTGCTCTCAGACTACCATCTGGTGGTGCCTTCAACTTATTCACACATAAATAAATGAACAAACATAGTGAGGTCGATGACAGAGGGTGCCATGTGGTTCTGTTGTCTCTATTTTTCCTGCCTGCTGTATTGCTCTCACATGCACTATGATCTAAACGGAGTGTTTAAAAAAAAAAAAAAAAAAAAAAACTATTTACATTTAAAAATCCATCACCTTGACACTTTGACAGATGGTTTAGGAGGCTGTCTTTTATACCATGCTTCTTAAAACTCATCAGATGCTGCTTCTTCTGTTTCAACCCTCTCCCCACCCCATTCACTATCATTAACATCATAGCTAAATTGCCAGATGTATAAATGCTATTTTCCATTAAGGTTGCCATGTTACCAAATAAGTACAAGTTAGAAAGAGGAACATGAATTTAATTCTGAATACCAGTGAGACAGATGTTTCTGTTACGAGGGATTAGCACTAAAGGCTTCTTTTCTCTTACTCAAAAAATAGTGGTGTTTCTAGCACTCTTCTGTAATTAAGTATCTGCTCTGTCTGTATATTCTTTGTGCTAAAAGTTTTACGCATTAGGGATTATGTCATTTTTCTGTTTTGGCGCATTAATAGAGCAAAAAAGATTGCATGCCAGAAACTGCCCATAAGTTCTTGAATAAATAAACAAAATTAATTTCTTAAGTAAATTCTGGTCAGTTGGAAAAGGGGCAGAAAAAGTCTTTTGGAACTAAACCCAGGTTTGGTTGGTTATGATGATCCCAGGTCCTTGTGGACAGAAGAGCCTGTGGAGCTATTCAGCTGACAGATGTTGGCATCTGTTCCTGGGGAGCTGAATCACTCCCTCTGCTCCTTTGACTGTGCAGATGGCAGCTCTGTCTGGGCTGTGAAGTAAGCCTGAGCTCTTGATTCACACGCAGATGCATACGTTACACACCTAACTGAGGTGTCTCCATCCAAGAGCTGAATTCCACCCTGGTGGGATTATTTGGCTACTTCAGTCAAAGAGCTTTAGCAGAGCAGTAGGGTGCTGAGACAACCACGTAGGATTGGTGGAGTAGGAAAGGGACATCCTGGAGACCTGGGCCTTCTGGGGTGGCAGCTGGAGACCAGCTGCACAGCACAAGAGCATCTCAATTGATGCAAATGCTGATGTGCTGGCGATGGTGTGGAGTGCCAGGTGTCAACCGTCAGTGGGAAAAATTACCCTCTGGAGTTGACTGTCTCTGTATATTGCTGGAGTCTTGATGGCCAGCATAGATTAGACTGTCAGCTTTTAGCTGGTGAAAAGAATCTTACTTTATGAAAAATTGAAGTGTTAATGGCTCAAATGTGTAATCTATGTTTGCATTGTAGAGACTTAGCAACCCAGCCAAGATAGCTCCATTTTTCTGAGGCTTTCACAAATAAAAAAGTGTTTTCTTTATCTAAATAAAGTCTGTCATATATATTTTATATATATATTTTAGATATTCCTCACATACTCGAAAGAAGTGAGGAACCACTGGAGTATTGATCCTACAGATTCAGAACTGAAGCAGAGAGGAGTGAGATTATATGCCTACAGTGGCATAGAAAAATCAGGGCAGGAGGAGCAAGGAGCTTGCCTGGCTTTCCTGTCCTTAATTCCATCTCTTAATGTCAAAAATGTTTTTCTTTTCTTCAGGTAGCAGAATTCTTAAAACAAAATCTTGACTTAGTAAGCACCTGTTCTCTGCAAACCAGATTCAATTACACAAGTTAGTTTTGAAAATAGATGTCTAATAAGAGAATCTTTTCCTTATTATTAGCATTATATGTAACATGGAAAAAAAATGTGCATTTCCTTACATGAATTGGATGCATTTCGGTTTAGCGAAGAAGAGTTTGACCACACACACACACACACACACACACAGTACATGTATAATGTATGTACAGTGCTAAGATAATTTATAGCAGGCAGAAGGAAGCAGTAACTAACCTCAAAAGACATGCCCTAAGAGTTTTTTGATGGAAATAAGTGCATGGCTTTGTTCTGGCAGGATGCAGAATGCAGAGTAACCACAGCTTTTTGATAAATCATGTACTTTGCACTTTGCAAGGGTTACCTTGAGAAACTATTGAATTAGTGTCTGTTTTTTTGCAGCAGATCATAAGGAGCTCTTCCGTAAGGTGCAATTTTGGGGGCTTTTTGTTTGAATGTATTTGAATTGCCTGTGATACTCCCCAACATAACAACATCCATCAGCTTAATCCTCTTCTCTGCTAGAGTCTGAGGAAGAACACTGAAAACCTGTGAGGTTATAAAGCTCTTTATCAAAAGACACAGAATTCCTATGACATTTAATAGATTTTTTTTGTACTTTGCCTATAAACTGGAATGTGAGTTGAGAAACATACCTTAGGAAGAAAAGAGTAATGATGGGAACACTACCTGGAAATTTTTGGTAGTCTGAAATTGACTATAACAAACCTCAAGCCTAAGATTGTGCAAACTCTGTTGTGAAACTTGAAGTTAACAAAAGTCAATGGCAGAAGACCATTCACTTTTGTCAGCCCTTTCCCCAGGACTCTCAAGGGAATAATTTGTCAGTACTATTTATGGTTCTGTCTATGATTTGATATCTGTGTTTCGTTATGCATGCGTGGGAAGCCCAAAGATCCCTGTCCTTTCTTAGTGACAAATTACATTGCAAACACATCTTTGTTGTCCTCTTTGTCTCTCTTTCCTTCATTGCTTTTCTGTTTTTTCCTTTTCACTGCTATCATTCTAAAAATTGCAGAGAATTGCCTCATTTATCTTAAAAGGCAAATGTGCAGAGGAAGCTTTGCTCTAAGAAGTTATGATGTTCTTTAGAGCAAAAGACCCTAATGTGCCCTATTTTAAAGTACTGGCAGAGACTGCTTGGGATCTTTCAGTATACCCTGGCATGCAGCAGATGCTTAGCACTCATTTCCTCTTGTGAATCTAAATATCAAACCCAGATGATGAAAGTTTAATCTTTTGGCACAGGTACTGTGCATTGCATCTTTCAACACAATTGAGCTCATTTTCTGCTGAGGAAAGGTAGTAAGAAAATGCCTTACACAGGTCTCCAGCACAGGTTCTTGGGTGGAGAACAGGAGAGGTTAAGAAAGGTGTAATTTCTGCAAATTAAGTTCCATCTCCAAGATAGACATCTTGCAAGCCAAGATGTTGCTTACTGAAAGAAGCAGAGTGCCTTAAACTATCTGCACAGTTTCTTAAAACGTCACTTCCCTGATGGATAACAGATGGAGAAGAAAATTTATAAGGAAAAGATTAGAGCAACTCTGCTTATAAACAGAAGTACTAATCACTCTGCCTCTGCCCTGGAGACCAGATTTAATCTGAGGGTTTAGCTTAACGCAACTGTCTTGTTTCTACTGTCAGCTAAGAATGTCCATGAAAAGAGATACCTTGGAATGATGCAAACCTTAACGTTGCTTGGGAATTAATGATCCAGCACTTTATCAATGATTACACTCATGCATGGTGAAATAATTGGACTTGGTAATCTGTGCACTCAATGTTTGTTATCTCATAGAGTTTTAAGTCTATCTTTACTGATGACCTGGATGAGGACATTGAGTGCACCCACCCTCAGTGAGTTTGCAGATGACACTAAGCTGGGAGGAAGTGTTGATCTGCCTGGGGGTATGATGGCATTACAGAAAGATCTGGACAGACAGGATTGCTGGGCTGAGGCCAAAGGGATGAAAATCAATGAGGTCGAGTGCTGGGTCCTGCAGTTCAGCCACAAAAATCACAGACAATGCTACAGGCTTGCAGAAAAGTGGCTGGAAAGCTGTGTGGAAAAAATGGACCTAGCATTGTTGGTCAATGCTCAGCTAAACATGAGCCATCAGTTTGCCCAAGTGGCCAAGATTGTTTTATTCAGCACCCTGAAATACTGGGGGGGGGGGAAGTGAGACTGTACCACTGAGTATATTGGGAACAGGGCACAGAGTAATCGATCTGCTGCAGGAGAGGTGTTCTATAGCTTTATATCCTTCATAAAAAAAATCTGTGCATTGCTGTGTGAGTAGTATCTGTAAATCAAGGGTCTGTGATCATAAAATGGGTTAGGTTGGAAGAGTCCTTAAAGATAGTTGAGCACCAACCCCTGCTGTGGGCTGGATACCACCCACCAGTTCAGACTGCCCAGGGCCCTATCTAACATGGCCTTGAATGATGGGACACCCACAGCTTCTCTGAGCATCCTGTGCCAGGGCTTCACCAACTTGTGTGATTTTTCTAACGGTCTTTTCTGAGAGCTTCACTGGAACGTTGTGTCCCTGCACGCTGCAGGATGTGTAAGGCTCAGTGAAGCATCCTACCACTAGTATTCTCAACATAAGCTACTAGGTAGCAGATTTTCCACAGTCTGCTTTCTTTTTCTGTACCCCAGTTTTTTGCGCTATATTCTGGAGCGCTGGGTAAAAGAACAAGGACAGGTAATTAGATCTATGATGAGAATTGATTTTTCAATTTGCTGCTTGAATTGGAAATTAAAAAGAAAAATTGTCCCAGTTTGACCTGACATGAAGGTGCATTAAATTTCTCATGGAAGAAGAACCCAGCAACGTTCCTGCTGTACCCCTACTTAAACAACGTTAGCTCCAGGTTAAGCAGAGGAATTATTTTCAGAATGGAATGTTTTGTTTTGCTTCTTGCTTCTGGTAACTTTTAAGGTGTATGGTAGCTGCAAACCTAAACACAGCTTCACAGCAGAAAGAAACACTGAAACTGTTTTAAGAAAAAATCTAGTTTTCGTGATGTTTTCTCCTGGATTCTTTCTTGCCACATGTCAGAGAGCTGACCTGAGTTTTACTACTTCACTGCAGGAGGGGGTTTGTAGTGCAAATACAGGGAGAGGAATCTACTCTTTGAAAGAGGCTGTCTTGCACCAATTTCAGAGGCTTTGGTGGCTAATTCTGATGTTCCCCTGCTTAGACTGTTGGCTTCTGTGATGTTTGTTACTAAGTAATTAACTTTTCCTTTATGTCATATGGGAAGTTCATGGCACTTAGGCAGAGGGTTCCTAAAATTAAAGCCAGATGCAGATTGATAACACCTGAGTCTGTTGACAAACACTGATTAAGCAAATGCTTGTTAAAACAGCACACTTCAACTTTGGACATTCTGTAATGGATAAACATGAGGTCCACTTTTGCTGATTAGGAAAATAAGTAAAGTTGAGGACATTGTTTTATAGATGAAGGTAATAGTTGAATCATGGAATCATTGTTTGGAAAAGACCACTAAGTCCATTTAGTCTGACAATCAAAGCAACCACTAACCATGTCCCTCAGAGCCACATCTTTATGGTTCTTGAACCCCTTCAGGGATGGTGACTCCACCACCTCCCTGGGCATCCTGTTCCAATAACTCACCACCCTTTCTGAGCAGAAATGTTTCCAAGTATCCAACCTAAACATCTCCCTTTGAAAAACTTAAGGCTATTACCTGTCAACAACACACACTGAATCACAAATTTTGAGAAACATGATTTTTTTTTTTTTTTTTTTTTTTTTTTTTTGCTTCTTATTGAAGAAAAAGAAGTTTGTTCTATCTCTGGTCATTCTGGTGAATAATAGCATATTCTCCATGTGAGATTTTTGTTTAATTTATTGAAGACACAAAGATTTAATGGTCATGCAGGACTCTGTGAGGATGTGGTTGTTTCAGTCTTTTCCAGCTCACTTGACTCTAACTAAAGGAACAAAATCCTCTGTGAGGTGAAAATCAGAGTCTAGGTACAAGATGTAACATAGAAATGGGCTGCAACATGAGGATGCCCTTTCTCCTTCAACAGATTGAAAAGGATGCCATTCAGAGGGACATGGACAAGCTTTAGATGTGGGCCCATACCAACCTCATGAAGCTCAACAAGGCTAAGTGTAAGGTCCTGCATCTGGGCTGGGGCAATCTCAAACAGAAATGCAGTTGGGGCAGAGAATGGCTTGAGAGCAGCCATGATGAAAGTGCTGGAAATGTGCACTGGCAGCTTAGAAGGCCAGCTGTATCCTGGGTTACATCAAGAGAGACCAGCAGGCCAAACAAGGTGATTCTATTCCTCTACTCTGCTCTCATGAGACCCCACCTGGAGTATTGTGTCCAGTTCTGGGGTTCTCAACGTAAGGACACTGAGTTGTTGGAGTGGTCCAGAGAAGATCCACGAAGATGATCAGAGGGCTGGAGAACTTCCCCTACAGGGACAGTCTGAGAGAGCTGGGGCTCTTCATCGTGGAAAAGAGAAGGCTCCAAGAAGACCTTAAAGTGACCTTCCAGTACCTACAGGAAAGCTGGGGAAGGATGTTTTTAGCAGGGCATGTAGCGACAGGATGAGTGAAAATGGTTTTAAACTGGAGGGGGTAGACTTAGATACCAGAAAGAAATTATTTGCTGTGAGGGTGGTGAGATCCTGGAACAGGTTGCTCAGAGAGGTTGTGGATGCTTCATTCCTGGAAGCACTCAAGACCAAGTTGGATGGGGCTGTGAACAACCTGGTCTAGTGGGAGGTGTCCCTGCCTATAGCAAGGGGGTTGGAACTAGCTGATCTTAAAAGTCCCTTCCAACCCAAACCATTCTACGATTCTATGATGATTATGGGGAAAATCTCATGAAAAAGTGGCAGCGAGACTCTGCATCTTATTAGATTCTTGAGATAACAACTCCAAGACCCAAACCTGTGGGGAAGCAGGTACTGCTTATTCTGTTGCTCATGAAACAAGTAAGAATTGGAACAGATGAATATTTTCAGTCTATTTCCTTAGGTCTGGCAACAACTGAGAAAGGTATCTTTGTCTATCACTGGGTGTGCTACTCACTGGTGCCAACAAACCTTTAAACTTTATTTGTTTGCGTGTTTTCTTGACTTTTAAAGGACAGTTTCAGAACAGACTGGGATTTCTCTGAAAGCCAAAGACCAAGAAAAAAGGATTAAATAACCATGTTACAAAGCCATGGTATCTAGGTTGGAGGTCTTCATGGATTAAAAGGGGATGCATTCCCCCCTTGGAAGCAGGAAGCTTGTAAGTACACCCTTGAGACCTTTCTTTCTGGAAAAAAGATAAATTTAGTAACTAATTTATTAATAATAAATGCATATCCCACCACTAAGGATATCTCAAATATCTCTTTATCAAGTATGTTTCCACATCAAGTAAAGGCAACCTTTGAGGTTTTTCGTTTTTGGAAGAATGGAAACATATGTATAAATATCTGAATAAAATATTGCCTTTCTAGGCTCAGAGGAAAAAAAAATCCCAACAAAACCTAAGTATGTTTTTGATAGATGTGTTTACACAGAGCCTGAACACTAGTAGTTTTGTAAGAGATATTTTCTTTTTCTGAACTTTTTCTGGCTTGGACATTTTCTCCTTTTATGAAGTGTGTTTCTTTTAGACATCCTGGCCTCATAAAAGTGGCTTATTTAGAACAGACCTGGCCATCTGGGGCTGCTTTGCTATAGGCTAAGCTTAACTTATTAGGTATTGTTGTCCAAAGACAAACAAAGAAGCTACTAATGCATTTTTGGCCTGTTCATAGTACTTCCTATTCTGTAAGGGAAAAAAAATATATACGTAGGAAATAAAAATGAAATGGGTTGTCTGCTATTTGCCTGCTTTGTGATGAGCTACATGGGGTGTATGGAGGTGTTCAGCTTAGTTTTCCAGCTGAGGAGAAGAGGGAAAAGGAAAGGAAGCATATTCTCATGTGTCTGCTGAAAACTCACCCCAGAAGGCCTTGTCTGAGTCTGAGGGGGAGATAACCACATGTGCTGTGGCACATTTGTCTTAAGAACTACTTCCCACCATCTGGAACAGTAATAGCTTTTTGAAAGAGAGTGCTGAAACAGGGATGTCACTCATTAAAGCAACAAGACAAGTTCTTTTCGGTGCTACAACACTCAGAGTGCATGGAAAGTAACTGCCACCAGAGCTTAAAGGCAATTACCTCAAGTATTAGTGTAACTGCTGGGGAGCTGGGATTTTTAACAAGAAAAAGTCATTTCTCACTGCTACAGGTTGCTCTCAATCACGTCATGCTCTCTACAAGATTAAGCACAGAACTCTCAACCCACGTACCCAAGGAGCACAAGTACGTTGTTTTTTTTCTATTCCATTACGGACTGTGTGATCTTAGAGGTGCCAAAACCAATTACTTTCCACACTAGTGACAAGCGGGACATTGCAGAAGTGTAAGCTTATATGTATTTATAAGGCTTCCCTGGTTTGGGTGCTGTGTAGACACTCAATTGTCAGAATCCATTTCAGACCAGCTCTGAGCTATATTTCTGCCTGGATCTCATCCGTACATTGGACGCAAAACTCCTTCATTTTTGCTAGGACCTCTGTTGCTTGCTGCTCTCCCACATTCCCCAGGAGTGTTTCCCAGCTGTTCAGAAACAAGGTACCACTTCCTGCTGAACTGACCTTGGTAAAAAATATCTTCTGAGAAAAAACGAGTTGCTCAGCTCCAATGAATGCCACAGTCTGAAACTTTATTGCATTTAGGAAGTGGCAGGATTTTGGAAGGAAAGTATCTTTTGTTGGTGTGTGGTTGCAGCTTAATGTGCTACGCCTGGAAATAAAACACTGAGGGATGATTTCTTTCCACTGTCTCATTGAGAAAGATGAGAATTTGAAAAAGCTAAAGACAATACAGAGATTAGGCTGCTGTTGTTTCAGCTCAGCAGCAGACGTTGAAGCTTTGGCTGGAAGCCCATTGACAGGACCAGATGTTTTAGTCTTGTGCTTCCTTTGCAATGGGAAATAATGAAAATCGAGCCGCATAAATGAAAGGGGATTTTTCGGAGTTGTTTTTGTGTTGTTGTGATTCATAAGAAAATCTATTTTCTGTGGGTCCAGACCAGCAGAGCAGGAGCTTGTAAAGAAGCTGTTAATGGAGTTTCACAAGGTGTCTTCACATCTTGTTTTCATTTCTCGGGTATCATCTTTAGTAGCTTTAGTATCTTGAAAGACCTCCAGGAAACAATTTTTCAAAGGCACATGCTTTCTGGGAATGCATCTCCTAGAATCACAGAATCTTTAAGGCCACTAAGATCATCTAGTTCAGCCCCAATCCATCCTCACCATGCCCACTAACTCTGTCCCTCAGTGCCACATTTCAACAGTTCTTGAACACCTCCAGGGATGGTGACCACCTCCCTGGTCAGCCTGTTCCAATGCATTACCACTCACTTTGAAATGAAATTTTTTCTTAATATCCAACCGTTTGTCATAATGTGTAGGTAACACACACACACACACACACAAAAACACAACCACAGAGATGATAGAGAAGGAGATAACATATTACTGCAACTTCGTTTTTAGCAGCAGTCAAGGGAATTTCCTTTAAAAAACATCATTGGAAACAAGATGGAATATATACATTGTTTTCTTATAAAGAACTTATTTCTCTCTTTTTTTTCTTTCTTTTTTCTTTTAATAATCCATACGTACTTTTACATCTATTCCATTTGGTGTTAAAAGACTTTTAAATACATCTTACTGCTTAGAAATCCAAATCTTTATAGATTGTAGTGTCAGAACAGAATAAAAAATTGGAGAGCTTCACTCCTATTAAACATGGTTGGAAATGTGTATCTACTTAACAAAGTTGAATTATATCCTAAAAATATGCCTCAGAATATCCAGAATACTAAAATCTCAAAATAGAGTCAATAAAATGTAACAGATTTGAAAGAGGGAAAATGTTGTAAATGAAAACCAGAAATGAGAGCCTACAGTAACAATATATGACTATCCACAAAGCCAAGGTCTGGCAAATGTTAACCCGTTTGCTGTAACAGGCTGCCACTTCTGATCCTAAGCTCAGTAGCTTAGATGAGTTATTGGAAGTTATGCTTCGATTAGGGTCTGTTTTATGGTAGGTATGGAATGGGATATTTAGCAATCCTTTAGCTCTGTTCCTGTAGAATTTCTGCTGACCTCAGTAGCTACAGAGTTCAGAACTGAAGTTTCTGAAAATCCCACCCAAAGGGCTTTGTGCCTGCATTTGCTTGGTCACAGCTAATATTTTCATAGAATGGCTTAGGTTGGAAGGGACCTTAAAGCTCATTGAGATCCAACCCCCCTGTTTTGGAGAAGAGCAGTCAATAAAGGTTTGCAGATCCCTATACCAGATGAGGCAGGAGTGTAGGTTCACATTAAATACAACATGGAGTAAGAAGAGAGTAGGCAAATTCTTCCATTAACCATGTTTATATAAGAGTGTAAATGTACATAATTACTATGTTCCACTTTGCATTTGCTTGCTTTCCTAAACTCTCATATATGCCTGGAATTTTCTTGTAAGAAATCCTGAAACTCTGTGAACTTCCATTAGGTCCAATGAGAAATAATATGGCTGAAGGGGTTTTTGCTCCTGGAAACAATTTGAGGCCATCAACATATTAAAAATGAGTTAGTAGCAAATATCAGCATAGAGGGTGGTAAAAAGCATTTTCCATTTCCTGGGACATTCGGGAAAAGATGAAAACTTGATAGAGAGACTGATTGACCAGCTTTGCTGTCATGTGCTCCAAGATTAGAATCATAGAGCCATTATTGTTGGAAAAGACCACTACAACCATCTGGTTCAACCACAAACTCATCCCCACCATGCCCACCAACCCATGTCCCTCAATGCCACATCTCCACAATCCTCGACTGTCAACAGGGACTGTGACTACAGCACTTCCCTGACTGGAAGTAGTTACTGCTCTTTCTCTGCTCTTTCGTACCTGACTTTACACACAGCCCAGCTTACAGTGTCTGAGGGACAATTCAGGTGATGGAACGCAATTCTCATGGCAATTTGTTTCCTCAGACTCCCCCATTCTTAGATAATTGTGCTGTTTTTCTTGTCTTGGCCTTTAATTTTCAACCCTTTTGTGCTACTTAAAAAAATCTTTTGATATCTGATACATACTGTCTTTAAAGAAGTAGTGCAGTTCTTTTGACACTGAAATCATATCTCCCCTTGATCTGTTTGAGGACTGCAGAAGAGCGAGTGCCTGACATGTCTCCATAAGGCGCATTTTCCTACCTCTCCACTGAGAGCTGTGTATCACTGTGCTCTGAATTTTGTGAACACGATACTGAAAATGTGCCCAAAACGTGGCAGTATATCCCTTACAATAATATATTTCCACGCACACAGACGTATACAAGCATGAATTGAAAGACAATCGGCTAAGTCACAACATATCGTGAAGACATCATTGTACCTGTAAAAGCTTGCAAGTTAACTCTATCACAGAAGACGCTTTTTTTCTTCTGTCTAAATCTAATAGAGCTGGGAAAAAAAAAAAAAAAAAAAAAAAAAGGCATTGAGCACTGTTCTTTGCTAAAGAAATTAATAAATGAAGATTGTCACATTTTTTTTTCCTCCAGCAGTTTAAGTACTTTTACAACTTCAATCTTTCCATTCTTCTTCTCCCCAGGCAGTTTATTTAAATGATACTTTGGCAGCTTGTGGTATAATCAAATGTTTTATTCGAATGGCTGAGGAACAGTCGGGAGAAAATGTGCCACTGTTAAATATTTTGTAGGCTGATATTTTCCTGAAGAGCTGGACACCTGCCTGCTGGAGACTTCTGTGATTACCAGGAGATGTGCAGGCAAACAGCAGTCAGATTGCTGAACAGGCATCATTTAAATAACAGAATTAAAATCTTCATTTTTTTCTCATCACATTCCAAAGAAATAAAGAAGGCTGTAAAACTGTCCTCATCACAGTAAGCTAACCCCATGTGTGGGAACATTATGCTTCTTCTTACATTCAATACTGGTTAGAACATTACTGAAAATTGCAAAGCCATTTACATCCTGTCTGGCAAACAAACAAACAAACCCAACAAGCTGCATTTTTCTTCTTAATGTAATTTGAGACTTCCAAAACACAGACAAATATAATGGAGACACTGACAAGCTTTTACTCACAGTGTCACTGAGGCAACGCTGATGATTAAACTACAACTACCAGCTATTAAGAATGCTGCTTCTCATAATTTCTTATGGCATGGTTGTTCTAGAATCTTGCACATGGGGACAGACTGACCCGTGTAAAATTTTCTCCTTCCTATGTGCTCATAATGACTTCTTCTTTGCTCCACTTAAAGAGTGGTGTAAACTCAAAGATTTTTGCTGCTCCTTACTTTGAGGAGATGAGTGGAATATGCAACTTTAGCTCCACTTAAATCATTAATAAGGCAGATATTGGAATACTGTGCCTGTTTCTAGTATCCAAATTTTTGTTCAGATATTATCAGATGGGAGAGAGGTCAAGGGAAAAAGAGGAATTTATTGCGTCAAAATTTACTACATGACCAAATGAAATAATTTATAACGAGGGATTTATGAAGCAAGTTCTTAGGTTATCAGAAGAAGACTGAATCAAAAAGTCAAGAGATGACTTAACTTCAGTCAATTTTCACTCAAAGAAAGCACTCAGATCGAAAGACTCTCCGTTCCTGTGGACATGGACATTCCTATGACGAAGTGGAAGCCAGACACATTTTTATGAAAACAATTAAACTTCAGGAGAATTTCCTATTAGAAGATGGATTCTCCACATCCTGTCATTCTTAGTAAGTGTCTTATGGCAGTGCTGGTTTGAATTCTGCAGCATGCAAACACAAATAAGTGGACTCAGTCATGCACTGTATGGACACACCAATACATCCGATGTCCTGCACTTAGAATTCACAAACGAGAAGCCAACAGCAAGATGACTTTCTCTGTGTCTATTCAATAGTTCTGATTCTTGAGGATGACTCCAATGTGATGAAAAAGAATCAAATATGGATTTACGCTCTTTTGGGAGGAACTACAGATGTCAGATTTATCACAAAGGACCATAATATTTTAATATAGCTACCAAATAAATAACACCAGCATTCTGAAGCACAAGCCTGAAGCAAACACACCACTCCTTGATGCATGTACCAATCAACTTCAGCACAGAGCAAAGCCTCTGCTGAGCATCTGTCAACTCTCTACTGAACAAAAACAATGCCTACACCAAGGAACATATATTTGTTATAGAGGTAGGAATGTATGCAGTGGCTGGAGTGATAGAAGAAGGAAATCCACAAAGTTCTACTTATTCTGCAGAAGAACAGTAATTTCTTTCTGCCAGCAACAGAAAATCTTTGTAGCATGCACGTATACAAGGCAACTGGTTCCAACAAGAGCAGCTTGAGTGCCAATATTTACAGTCAGGTCACAAGGCTGCCTTTTGTAAGTCTCTTAGAATACCAGTGCAGCTCCTAAAAAACCTCTGTTATTTCGGCTATGAGATCTAACTAGAAAAATTGCCTTGGCAATGATTGAGATATTGATCTGAATTCTGCATTTGAAGAGGGGAAAACTATAGCACAAAAGGAAAATACTGATGTAAGTGCCTGCACTTTGCAACTGCCTATTCTAACTAAATTCATTGCACTTTGAGAAGTGTTGGGCCAGTGTCACACAAGCAATTTACCACATCTCCCTGTGACGTTTCTAGACTTCACAATTTGACACAAATGTAGAATGCTGTAAACTGTAAATTAGATCCTTATTCATTTCCCTCTCTATTGGAGAAAATAAAAGAAGAAAAAAAACTGAAGCAGGCTTTCAGGTGACAAATCAGGTGTTGTCAAGGTCTTGTAATATCTCTTTTTCCATGTCCCAGTCTGTGATCAAGGGAAGATTCATGGCTTTGGAATAAGGTAAGGCACACCACCAAGAGATTGCCATATGCAGATGCTAAATAGAATTCTCACATTAAACATACAAGAGAAGCTGTGGAGGATCACTGCCTTTGTGCTTTAAGGGTGGGAGCTGAGGCTGATAGGAAGGTAATAATAGCAAAAGGTTGTGAGCACTCTGGTGTGCAAACAAAAGGCAGAGCAAGGTGCCAGCAGTGGGGCCAGAAGGGCACATTGCTTTGGAGCTGAAGTGTTCCCTTGGCATTTTATCCTGTGGTCTAGAAGTAGCCTATATGTGCTTTGATACATTGCAGGTAAAGGAGAACACCCAGTTCATGGTGTCTAAAGCTTCAGCCATACTCAGATGTCTTGTCATTGTCATGCTGACACAGAAGCAGCACCATGCTCTCAAGGCTGACCAGCAGATACTGTGCACATCCATTTTCTCATGTCTATCAGTTTAGAAGTTGAGGTGAACGCTTTCAGAAATATATTACTACCAATCTGATACGTGCTTCAGTCCACAGCAAAAAACACGCTGTGTGCTCTGTGAAAACGTGGGCATGTGTGTGTAACTTGGCTGAAAAAAAATCACTAAGGTGTTGATACAATTACCACTATAAATATTTGAAAGGTGTCAACATTAAGGTCTAGATTTTACCCACAGAGGCCAGCACAATGTTTCCATTGATTAGCTGCTCTGTAATATAAGCCTGCATATGGAAAACATATATTAAAAAGAGCCTTATGTATATCATGCCAGGATTTCACTTCCCCTGCTTTTGTTGTACCAATGTGAGCTGACTAAACCCACTGGAAATTTGTAGATATTTTTATTACAAGTTAAAATCAGGAGCTTATTGTAAAGAAGAAAAGTATTCTTTGCTGACTGAGGTTGAGAACAGCAGCATTATTTGGATCTATAACTTCTAGATAACATTCTCTTTTGATTACCAGGTCAGCAAGTAGCTATAACTAACATAAAGCTCATTCATGGTGTTATAATTCTTTATACTTGATGCTGAGCTGGAGGTTACACCCTGTGCAGCAAGCTGCTTGTATTACGCAGATGTGCTCCAAACTCTTCTCTAAAGAACTTTTACAAGTTTTTTTTTTTTTTTTTTTTTTTTTTTTTAAATTGTTCATATATTTAAGCTTGGTTTGTTCCAAAAAGCAGTGTACCTTTGTAACATGTATTTACCCAAAATTCACCAATCATGCTTATAGTAGAGGTCAGAGCAGAGCTCAGGCCTTCTAAGCCTGTAATCTTGTGTTCCACCTTGTTAAAAGAGTCATCGTGTGCTGCCTAACTCTATGATGTAAAAAGAGTTCCGTTAGTCCCAATAAATTAATGGAGCTAGCTCCACACCTGAAGTTAGCCATGTGCCATATCTAATGCCACGTATAATCAAAATGGGTCTTCATCTACACTGTTAATCACTTTCAGTCCTTGATGCTCACACACATCTTTAGGATTAATAAAAAGATTTTTCATGGCAGACATTTTACATATGCAAATTCTTCTGATCATTTTTTTTAATGTTAATTATGCACGGAATAAATCTTGGATGAAACAGTTCTCAAAATTAATACATTTCTGAAGAATGGTCAATGGCGCATATCAGAAGGAAGTCATTAGAATGTTTTAGTTCTATAACATTTCATGTGGACATCTAGAAACAGAACCCATAAACTTCTTTTGTAAAGCTGTTTGTTTTAGTTCCTCCCCTGTCCCCCCAACCCCCACTTTGCATACTAGTAGCATTTAAATTTGCAAATGAACTAGTTTTAATTGAAATAAGTCAGTGAACTAAGATATCTATATTTGTGATAATTTGTCTTTCATGTAAAACCTCGAAATATTTGGGGCTTTGCTCTGACTTGGGCAGAAGCACGCCTAGGATTTTGAAGCTCCATCACGAAGTGGAAGCTCAGAGCTTCCATTCCCATGCAGCTTAATCCCAAATCAACTTCGTAAGGTCCAGAGAGAGGAACCGACACATTTTTCTGTTCTGTTTCCATTTGAATTGAGCCATAACTGAAGCTGTTCCAGCTCAACTCCAACCAAACTTCAGAATAAGAATTATAACTCAAGGCAAAAAATAAAAAGATTCAAACCAATTTTTGTTTCAAGTCCCCTTAAAAAAAAAAAAAAAAAAAAAAAAAAGCCCCACACATTAAGAACACCATAATGATTCTAGTGCTATCAGCCAACAATTATCTGCACCTAGTGTTATAAAACTGTTGTTTAGGCTGAATTAATCCTTATTATGATGCTTGATGGGTGAACTAGATGATCTTAGTGGTCCCTTCCAGCCTTAATGACTCCATACTTCTATGATTCCAAGACCATTCAGCTTTTTTAATCTATCTACCACTAATGCAATTTTGAGATTGCATCCTGAAGAGGAAAATACTAGAGACTGTTTTTCCTCTCACAGTAGCTAATATACCCATGTATTTTGCTCAACAGAAGTAGTGTTCTGATTTCACGTGCTCAGGAAATATTCTGTATAAGCATTTAATTAGGTTACTAATAACTAAAGGGTTGTTAATATTTACCCTGTAGATGACAGGCTTCCTTTGTTTCTGAGACCTTGATGTAAAAACTGTTTTGATCTCACTGAGTATAATGTCAGTGAGATTTTTTTTTTTTAAACGGTATTGGCAAAGAGAGAAAACAAAGGTACCCTTTTATTTAGCCCTGTCTCAGGGTGAATAACAGGGTTACACATAATGAGTGATGGTCCTAGAAAACACTGAATGCTGCATGAATCACTCAGGAACCCATGGGCTGCGGATGGTGGTCATGGGTTGATGCGCATCTGAAGACCCTGAATCTGCCCAGATAATAGAATGGACTGGGTTGGAAGGAATCCCAAGGAGCATTAAGTTCCATCCCCCATGCCACAGACAGGGCCACCAAACTACAGATCTGGCACCAGACCACGTTGCCCAGGGTCCCATCCAACCTAGTCTTGAACACCTCCAGAAATGGAACACCCACAACCCGTCTGGGCAACCTATTCCAGCACCTCACCACTCTGTCAGTAATTTAGCACATTGTTCACAGAATTGCAGAATTGTAAGGAACTTCCAGAGATCATCAAATCTTCCCTGTTATTTCTCTATCAGCAAGGAAACCCTTCACTCAGCTAACTTCCCTGGGGCACCGCATGGATCCACACAACAGAAAAACCTCAGCTGGATCCCCGGTGGTGGTGGTATTTTAAGATACAAAAGACAAGCTTATTTTGTGTGAAGAGTATTCTTTCTGGTCACTTCATTACCCCTTGAAGAGGTTCATTACTCATAAAGAACAGAGCTCTTTGGGCATTTTGCACATGTTGTAGGAGAAAGAGCATCACTTTTGGGAACATCTTCAGCACCCAGCAAAGGTTCCCTCCAAAGCATGGAAGCTCTGGCACCATGGTTTTGGTATCCCCATAGCACCACAGACTGCCCTACCCACAACTCTGTGAAAGGCTGTTAACAGGTACTATGATCACAGTTTGTCCCAAAGACAGTAGAAGACCCTTCCTAATCATTAGAACAGCAAGAACAGTGTTCTAGTTGGATAAAAACTCATGAAAGTTGAAAAGAGCATAAGAAGAGCACAAACAACAGAGGATAATATGCATGACTTGTAAAGGACAATTTCTCTTGCACTTCTGTGCAGCATTAATATTACCAGATTGATCTGTATTACAACTAGCCACAGAGGTGAAGATATCTGATGGGTTTTGTCATGCAGAAATTACATGGAAGATGATCGTGGAAGAGTGCAAATGCAAGAGCACTCACATTTTTGTGAGGACTTGAATGCAGCAGTTCCAGATTTTCAAGCTTCCTTTCTAAACCTACAGCAGGTACCTGAAAATGATGCCATTCTCTATGCAGTACACCTAGCATTCACTCAGCCTGCATCTGCCCTGAGCTCATCAGTAGGCAACGAAGGTTTTATAAACAAAAACACTTTCATAACAGGTTATTCTTTCCAAATAGGAATGGCTAAATGCATAGCTGAAACTAACTCAGATAGTGTTTTCTTCTCAGTTTAAACTTCACAGCTAAAGGTAGTATATTTTCTTAATAAGCACAAGGACCAGGCATACTTGTTCCAAGGAGTGATAAATCTTGGCATTAAATACCATTCCTGGGGAGAAACCCAAACCTTGCTGTACTCTAAAGAAGCATAAATAGCAGGAACACTGTAAAGTGGTGTAGGAGAAAATAGTTACATTGCCTTGGGGGAGAGGGGAAGGCGGCCTCTTAAATCCCTTCCTACTCTATTCCTGTGGCTCATCCAGACCTGCCTGCAATGGGCTGTTGTGCTGCCTCACTATTAGTTTAAATTCTTACGTTCTGAACAGCCAGTGGGTCAGTAAAAGAAGCTCTTTGTGCCTTTGGTGGGAGAGAATGACACGAGGGTTGTTCTTGGAAGAGTCCCAGGGAAAACATGGGGTGAGGAAGGAGTAGAAAAAAAAAAAAAAAAAAAAAAAAAAAAAAGGGGGGGGGGGGAGAAAAAGAGTTTCTGTTTCACAAAGCCTGACCTTCAGCAGAACTGCCATTTCCTGAAACGGCACAAAGTGTTCTAAGCAACAGTGTTCATGGGCTGACAAGGTGGGAAGGAGCCAGATATTGGCACTGCCACAGAGCTGGCTCCTCCTCAGCCATCACAGCATCTCAAGGTCCCAGAAAAAAGTTGATGGCCAAGATGACAAGTACCTGGTCCTTTCTTAAGGAAGAAGATCCATGCAGACTGAGCAGCATCACTCGTCTTGAGAGGGAAAGAGAAACCCTACACAATACCAACCACCCTTTACTTGAGAATCTGAATCAGCTCCATGACAGAAACATTTTGTAGTTGGTTGCTGAATAAAGCTTACCTTATCTCAGCACTGCATCTACTGATGAGGTGGAAGAATGACGAACCCTTGAAGACTTGTTGGGATTATCCTTCTCCAGTAAGATCTTTGCTCTTTGACACTTCTTGAGTTAATGTGCTATTGAAGACAAGAAAATGGGTTAAATTGCTTGGAGTATAGAGAACATCTGAGGTTATTCCAGTAAGAACTGCCAAGTCAGATGGGGACCATCTTTCTGGTAACAGCTCCAAGAGAGGAAAAGTCAGGGAGGGGCCTTATAAGTTCAGAATTGAATTATTCACAGTGCCTCAAAGATACAGTTACTTGGGTCAGTGATTACTCTTATGATAATGAAAACTTTGGGAAGAAAAGTTGGGAGTGAATGTCTACATGCTGCGTTCTGAAGCGTTCTTTCTTCTGTATCTGTATCAACAATAAACAGGAGCAGATTATTATCATTAACAGTTTTCATAGAAAATTTCAACAGGTTCTGTAGTAAAGGGTGATGGCAGATAACCAGTTCTAAATTACCCTCAAAATAGCAATGGTCACAATCCAGTTAAAGAAAAAAAAAAAATTTGCTTACCTATCCCAAAGACCAGAGCCCTCCTAAACACTCCAAAAGGAAGAACCCCTAGGCAAAGGTCCTTCCCCTGGGGCAGTCAGCCCTTAAATGAAGCTTCCAGTTGCACAGGTGAATTGCTTTCACCTGTGCTCCCAGGGCTCCCAGCACCTGTCCCTTCACCAGGTGCTCAATCATTGCTTCAGGCCATGACTTAGCTTTTCCCATAGCAGTGTATTTCATGGTAGATAAAAACAAGACCTGAAATTTCATAGAAATTGAAAGATTCATTGCTGAAAGTGAACTTGGGTTACGGGTACAGAAAAAAATATTATCACTAGAAGGACAATGGATTTGGCAACGGTATATTGAAGGGTGTAAGGTCTTGTCTTCTACAGACATTGAACGTAGTTGGAACAAGAAACGGAGTGGAATATTATCAAGAAGATCTCTTCTTTCTTCCTCTAAATGCTTCACAGAAATATGTTGGTTTTTGTTACATAAAATCGAGATAGTGTTTTGAATGGTTGGAAATGCTGAACTGTGAGGTCCTTCCAGAACATGTCTGTATTCCAGTTCCAGCTCTGACTCAGAATTCTTCTACTCTCCAACACACATCAACTGACTACAAAAAAAAAAAAAAAAAAAAAAAAAAAGAACACCAAGAAATTCTCAGATATTTGCAAGACAAAGCAAACAGAGAATAGTTCAGATGTCTTCCACATTCTGTGTTTTTTCTTTCAGTGTGAATCCTACATTTTTCCATGACTAGAAATAATGGTGAACATCTGCTTGGCGAAGATATCTGTGACACTTGCAGAAGGGCGGGAAACATCTTGAGAGGCATCATAATCTACATCAATCATTTCTGTAGCATTACTAAGTTGTGCTTAGGCAGATAATGCCAAACTTCTCACCAAAATCCTCCAGAAATGGAATGGATACACCCAAAGGGTGGGAACCTTTGCCAGCTGCTGAGTCTTGGGCTACACCTTTTATATCCTCACTGCATTTGAAAGAGACTTGGGTGCACTCTTGTCTGACTGACTACCTTAGATTTCAGATGAGGTTAATGTGGATAACTAAGCAACCTAGCATGACGAAGTGCCATGGAGTTCACTTTCTTACAGCTGAGAGAAAGCCAAAATCAGCACAGACAGAGACTAGTAAATTGCCATTGGCACAGATAATTGTAAAGAGCATAAAGTATTGAGGTAACTGTAAATAATAGATGGAAATTTGCCTGATCCTTCTTCTGCTTCTCTCCTCAAATAAGAGAATTCCATCCTCATGTAAAAACTTCAGGAACTGTTTCTTGAGCAAAAAGATTGTGCATGCATGGGTCTTATGCCTCATAATTCTGTGAAATTTGGACAAAGGAAGCTAGATGGGAGAAAAACTTACTTTGCTGTTTGTTTTCCAAGACTGTTGAAATGTTAAAACTGTGTTAACTCAACAGTGCTGTGTCTTGCAATCAGTTTTGCCCTCTCTGAACTTTAGTCTGTCTGAATATTTCTGCAGTAAGCCATGCTTCAATTGAATGCCTTGACCAAAACTCTTACTGGATTGAGGAGTGTCTGGGAGAATGACTAAGGAAGGTGGTCTGTAGCACACATAAGGGCACTAAGATGGGACAGAGATTGGATATGTGGTGCAGATCTTACTTTCTTCTTGACTATATCACTCTTGCATGACAGGATTTATTGCAGGATGAGTTAGATAGGACAGATAAAGCATGGCCTCTTGTTCACTGTCAGCCAGGCTATTTTATGTCTTGATAGCTCTAGACTAGAGTTGACAAGTTTGGTAAGAAAACTAGATTTCAAAAAGCACTGAGTTTTTTTTTTTTCTAAGAGATGCTCAGTCTAGTGTTTACTTAGAATTGTCTGTAAGGCTTTGACTCCTAAGTCAGAAGAAATCACCCAGACTTTCGACTCATAGGGAGAGATAGTAGTTCAAACACATGCTTATATCAAGGATTCTATGATTCTGTGGTATTTATCAACTCCTATTAGCTAACATTTCCCTGCTCTGTATGTCAGTTTTCCAAAAAATCCAAAGGGACCAATGACTGTATTCTTAATTGATTTGTGAAGCTCCAGTTTCACATTAGTAGGGTTTCCATTATCCACATTTGAGTTTCAGTACCTTTTAATTCTGACTTTGTAAGACCATGTGACAATACCTGGTCTCCCTGGGGGTACTCTGAGCTATGCTTTTGTCCCTATATCATGCACTACCTTTGCCTGAGCATTATATTTAATTGACATTTATATCAACTACATTTGAAAGCAAGCAGCTCAGCGCCCTGCCTCATGATTTAGGTACTGAACCAGCCCCGTGGATGTTGACACCAATGATCCTCTACCATAGCATAGTAGGGAGAACCACTGCCAGGGGTGAGTGAAGCTGATCAGTCTTTGCCCTGACAATAATTTCAGGCTATTTCCATCAGTTATCCCTGCTGACTGAACAGCCAAATCATAAATCATGCTTTTGGTGTAGCTTTCATCTCCAAAATACATCATAAACATTAATCTTAACATCCTTGATAAGTACCAGTAAGTTCAATGGTCAAAATCTAATAACTTGCAGACACAGTATTATCCAAGACTGCAGTCTCCCACTGTTCAGATCTGAAAATAACCCAGCATGTAGACGATGATATTTATTGCATCAGTGGTACCTTTTATGGTGGATCCTAACTAATGGTGGATGTCTTAAGATATGCATCAGTTTGGTGGCAGCACTCAGAATTCTATCTCGTGTCCAGTGTAAAACTGGATACTTGATTTTATGCAGTGCGATATGCAGTGACGTTTCCATGATTAAACGAAAGCCATAACAACAGAAGTTGCTCTAAATGTAGCTGAATGCTGCTGTTCAGGTTGGTCATTCTATGAGACTGAAGTCTGATTTAAGGCAGATCAGATATATGCTCAGTAGCGAGGGAGATGCCAGACATTTCTCTGTAACCAAAATAGATTTTGATGCAACGTGGAGAAATCCACCCTGAACAAAAGCTCACAAAATTGGGGTTTTAGCACTTGCTGGATTACAAAACACCAGCCAGCTGGATATTGTTCACATCAAACTAGCTTACTGCTCTGAGAACTGTGGTTCTTTGATCCCAGTCCTAGCAATACTGTTGCACCTCTGCTGTACAATGAGCTTGAGGTCAGTAAAACATTTTTCAGATGTGATGGAAGCGTTTAGGCTGGAATTTTTTAAATCAGGGGCACAATTCCGTGGGTAGAAATTGAACTCTATTTGTGACATTTCTCTCTTATTTCACTTTAAAGTATAAAACCATGCAGGTTTTTACTTCCATTAAAAACAAATTGCCAGATTCAGCATTTTGTAACTTTGAAGTCCTTCTTTTGTTCTCTCCCAAAGGGCTTTAACTTTCAGACATGGTTATCCTTAAAAATACATCTACAGTGTTGGTTTTGAGACCTTCCAAAGGATATGGCATTGGTGAAATTCCGGATGGAATGATTTTCTCAAGGGCAACAGTAAGGAACAGCAAAATTTCTCCATTTTTTTCCACCCCCACATTTCCCTTTAGTTTCCAGTATATTTAATTGGCTGTCAGTTCTTTCTACCTTCTGTACTGAGTTTCATGCTGAACTCTTATATAAGCTTTTTTAAGTATTAATTTCTATTGAAAATATTTCCAGAGGATTCATTCATTCCTAGCAGCAATGTGAGACAGCAACACCTGTGGCTGCTCCTTTGTCAACACAACCATGTTGGAGCAATGTTCTTTAAATATGGAGAAAGAAAGCCAAACTCTTATGGATAAAAGTGCAACTTGCAATAGATTCAAACAATCAAGTCATCATGAGATCCTCATTCTAGATTCCAGCTCCTTCTACATGTTTGAAGGACACAGGACCAAGAATGTAGATGGTAGCTGATCGTCACCTTGCTTGCTCTACCCTCCATCTTCAGAGAAGAGCATAATCCATCATTCTGTTTTTCTCATAGGTTATCCTGGCCCAGCCCCAATGTTCTTGCTTATGCTGGAAGTGTGAATATGGCTGTCAGGGAAATGGACAGCCAGAAGGTAACTGGAATATACATGCTTGAGAGCCAAGGTGTATCCTTCTAGAAGGCCTGGAATGTCTCTAGCACCACTGACAACACGACCATAAAACCAGTAAGAGGAGACAGGAACTACCATGCACCTCTACATTATTTCATAATGATTGGCTTCGAGCAAAGCCCTCCCTTGCAGAGACCTAAGTGCCCACTGGAAGAAACTTGGCAGGAAACCTAAGTGGAAAATTCTTATTAGCACCTTTCTTTCCATCTGAATTTTCCTGACAGCCCTTAAATCTTTGGGGGAAGCTGTAAAATTTGTAATGATCATTTCAATAATAGCTAAAACTTTGCATATGCTGTTATCATATTCTATGTAGTACTTCTGGAAGAATGGTTTCTGGTCACACCAACACAGGGGAAGAAGTATGTATGTGTGGATGTAATTTCCCTTTCTTTATAGATGAAATAAGGTTCCAGGGGCATGGCATTTTTAATTATTTTAAATTCTTCCAGGGAACGTTTTAGAGGGCAATGACTTTGTTGACATTTCTAAGTTGTGAGATGTCTTTACTGTCTTAGAGTGTATTAATATCTTTTTTTCTTTCAAAACTGAAGTATTTAATTGCCTGAAACTAACCTTCAATTCAGAGAGCATCATCTCTTCTGCTCAGACGTGCCTGATTAAATTTATTTCACAAACTCAAAAGTCATTCTCCTTTTTCTTGTTATCGTTCTCAATAAAGCTTCAGATTGTAGTTTGTACAAGGACCCTTTATAGCCTTCACAGAAGGTACAATATAATTATTACCAATATTTTTGTCTTACTTGGTCATCTGCGATCCATCTTGGCTGCATGTACAAGTTAGATTTTTGCATGTGCAAAGGTTTACTGAGCTGCCTAGTTTGCTCAAATCTCTATTCTGGAACAGGCTGCCAAGAAATGTGGAGGATTCACTGTACCTGGAGGTGTTCAATAACTGTGTAGATGTGGCACTGAGAGACATAGCTAGTGGGTGGGCATGGTGGGGTGGATGGGATGGTGCTTGGATTAGATGATCTTGGGGTCTTTTCTGAACTTAATGATTCTGTGATTCTGTAATTCTGTTCTGCTGACAAACACCCTAAAGTGCCCTTGGTCTGCTTGAATTGATCTATCACGAATTTGTGCTGCCTGTAATTAAATTTTTGTGCTTAATTAAGGTTTTTAAATACAGAGCGGTGTAGAAAATGAGGAGAGTAAGATATCTGAATGTCAAGGAATATGTAAGGAACAAAAGTCAGATGGTGGAATACAGGTAAATAGAGGTGAGCATGCAAAAAAAGTACCTGGGAAAGACCACGGAAGAAATTCTTGAGAGTGCCCTGCTGAGAAGGACTTAGGGGTTCTGGTAGATGAAGAACTTAACACAAGCCAGAAGTGAGTGCTTGCAGCCTGGAAGGCCAACAGTATCCTAGTAGCCTTCCTTTCTGATGTACTGACTTAGTTTGTAGATTAAGTGTGTGTGTTTGTTTTTTTTTTCACAGAATCACAGAAACATGGGGGTTGAATCTGATCTCAAGAGATCACCGAGTCCAACCTGCCTGTATCTACAAAGCAGATATCCTACAGTAAGTCACACAGACGGGCGTCTGGGAGAATCTTGAATATCTCCATAGCAGACCTGTCTGGGCAACCTGTTGCAGTGCTCCGTCACCCTCACTGCAAAGAAGTATTTCTGCATGTTAGTACAGAACTTCCTACGTACAAGTTTTAGGCCATTACTCTTGTCCTATTGCTACACGCCACTGAGAAGAGCCTGGCCTCATCCATTTCCCTCCAACCTCCCTTCAGATGTTTATAAACATTTATCAGATTCTGTCTCAGTCTTCTTTTCCCCAGGCTGAACAAATCCAAGTTACTCAGCCTTTCCTCATGCAGGAGATACTCCAGGCCCTTAATCATTTTTGTGGCCCTGCACTGACCTCCTTCTAGGAGATCCCTGCCTTTTTTGTACTGGGGAGCCCAGAGTAGTCAAAATGTGGCTTCATCAGGGCAGAGTAGAGGAGGAGAATCAGCTCCCTCAGTTTGCTGGCCATATTATTTTTAATGTGTCCATTTGAGTGTTTTTCTGTAAAACACCCTCTAAATTTGTCATTAGCACCCAGAATGTGCAAAAACACTCGGTTTTGTTCATTGCCCTGAAAAAAAACCTGAAAAAACCCTTCTCTTTAGGAGAGAAAGACTAGAAAGAGAATACTTAAGAAAAGTTTTCTTCAAGAAAATTGGCTTGTACGTGTTGCCAAAGTTAATAACGGGATTTTCAGCTGAGTCTCTTTGACAGCAAAAGTGAATGCAGTTACTGTTATGAAGAATTGCACTGGTGCAGCTGCAGTAGTTTAGAGAAATGATAGCGAGTCAATCTCAAGGAAGTCAGTTTGAATGAAGTTAGGTGTTTATAGTGAAACACACTTGTCCTTATCATTCAGAATGTTAACATCAGACAAGGAAATGACAAGTGCTGTAGATTGTTCTTGTAAAAACCCTAAGGTTATAGATGTGTTGGTCTCACCCTCTCTAAGACTCCTTCAGTACAAAAATTCTCCTGGTAACTCTACAAGGTAGTTGTGATAAAATTAAAAAACTGGCAGCTCTAGCACTGTTTTTGAATGTGTCAGTTCTAGACAAAGTCTCATCAAGGTGAGATATACATTCAAAATTGTTGCATTACAAAATCACTGCTCATTCCAGACCTTTGACCATATAACTCTCCTGCCAATCTTTTCAGTGAGAGACAATGGAGAAAATGGCAATGCTAATTTTTTATTAGCATTCATTTTCATTTCAACCACCATTATCTACCACCTAGAACGAGCAACATTTCAGATAATGACAACATTCTTCATCAGATAGCAGGAAGTGGATGATGAGATAGAATCATAGAATCATCGAGAAATCATTGAGAATCATAGAATCATCTTGGAAAAGATCACTAAGATCATCTAGTCCAACCACCAACCCATCCCCACCATGCTCACTGACCACATACCTCAGTGCCACATTTCCATTGCTTTCGAACCACTCCAGGGATGGTGGCTCCACCATCTCTCTGGGTATCCAGTTCCAATGCCTCACCACCCTTTAAGTGAATTTTTCCAGTATACAACCTGAACCTTCCTTTTTGTCCAAAACTTTCTGATTCACAATCTTAGAAAGCATGAGGAAATTATTCTGATAAATTACCATCCTTAAATGCCTTATAGATAAACACTTCATGGTAAATACTTTATGGTCGCTTGACACAGGAGAGTTGTAAAATGACTGAGTAAAAAGATAGTAGGTAAATTCAGATGTTGTTTACATTTATTCACACCTTCTCAGAAGAGTTGCTAGGGACTTCCAAACCTTTGTCTTACGAGTGAAAAATACAGATATAGCAAAGTGGTGGATTTAACCTCCGAGTAAGCATATGTTAATTTCAATTCCTGAGAGTGAGCTGCATTAAACCACTCTTGACACCACTTAATAGGAATTTTGGACCTTGTACATTAATAAATTAGTACTACCTTTGTTATTTTAAGAGCAGTGGTTTTCCTTAGTTGAGAAAGCCTGGCTCCCTCACTTGATTTATGTGATGGTATGTTAAAAAAAAAGGTAGTAATGATACATGTGTTATTCATGTACTTGGAAGTCTCAAAGGATTTTAAATATATCTTGACACGTATGCTCATAAATTGCATCTCAGGTAGATATTTTGGCAAACTGGATATGGAATTAATGTTCTTGAGACTTCCAAACACCATTGATCAAAAATTCTTTCAAAATTCTCCAGAACTCTGAATTGATTTCTTTTAAACTTGCCTGTGTGGTCAGTGCACCATCTATCAAATTGTCTTCAGCTTGGAGACATGGCTCATGTGCCCAGACTGCATTTCAGTGCAAATTCTTCCCATCATGAAGGCTTGATTTCGTCAGTTTGAAATGGAACAGCATGAGTCTCTAATGAAGCAATATAAAGAGTGAAATGTGAGTGAATACAGAGCTAGTCATCCCAAATGTGCTTGTGTTTATGAGCTTCTCAGTGATGATCTCTTACACTTAGTCTAATGTGTGAAATGCAAAAGCCTCTGTAAATAGTGTGTTTATACCACACATTTTCTGCAGGATGCATTTGGAAGGATGCTCTTGTGAGAGTTTGGGAGACACAGAATCAAACCAAGCTCCAAACTGAGAGCAGAATTGCATTTTGTGCTCTTAACTCAGTCTTCTGAACATTTTGCTACTAATCTCCCATACCTGTCAATTGGGCACCAAAATTAAGTTTTCCTAACTGTCTGTGTAGTGCTGTGTAGTGTCTGTGTAGCAATTGTAGCCTTCAGGTAAGACTGTAATTCCAATAAATGTCGCTACATTCTGGTCCATACAGCTAGGCCAAATGGAGTCCAGGAAAGTGATTTTCCTTAGGAAAGGCAGATTGCAATCACATATTTCTTTGTCAGAAAGCATTATTCTGGATGCAACAGTAACAAAATTGAGTCTGAACTCTTGCTTGCAGTTCAGTCCCTTTCAAGGCTAGCCCTGCCTCAGAGTATCTCCTTCACTTCTCTCCAGGTCTGCTGCAAGAGCCCTCCTTATGTCCTGCCTCTGTGGTGCTTTACATGGCTGGGTATTCCCAGCTCTTGCAGACCACAGTGCTACCAGACCTGGCTGTTCATCTCTGCACCACAGAACACTTCCACTCTAATTTAGAAATTTAATTATTTTTAATGTGTTTTATCTTCTATTTTTTACTTTTTGTCCTTCTAATAGGCCATTCTAGCTCCCGCTGCTCTGGCCAAAACTCATTCTAGTGTTTTTTTTTTCTTCCCTAATCAATGTGCAGGAAGGGTCCATCTGTGTGTTTCATAGAATTATAAAACCTTTTGGTTTGGAAGAGGCCCTTAAAGGTCATGTAGTCCAACTCCCCTTCAATGAACAGAGAGAGATTTCTGTTTTTCCAAAAAAAACTTGTTGTCTGGTCTAGACTCTCGTTCATTCCCAGTGATAATTTCTTTCTAATGCAATAATTTTGGTCTCTGAAATTATACTCTTGAGTTCTGTCAAAGAAACCTGAAACAGTCCTATGACACCTTTTTGTGTGATCCTGCTGTGTTCGGAGCCATCTTCCAAACCTTCTTCAGCCTGGTCTTCCTCATAATTCTACTGACAGCAGGCAAAATACCTCTTCAAAAAGTTCTCTTTTTGGACATGTGGGAAACTTCTTAGAAAATAAAAATACCTTCTTCATCAGAAATGAGCACTTTTTTTTCAGATTTCCCATGTAGAATGTTTTATAAGATCCATACTTCTGTGTTCTTTCCATGAGCCACATATGAGAATTTATGATGGGCCTGGGTTGATGCAGCAATGTTAAAAGTGTTCTGATATATTTTTCCATCTTTTTGAGTGTTCTTCTGCCCAGAAGAATGGAATATGCTGTTCCCAGTCGTTTTTGGATGGTTGATGCATGTAACCATATGAGCTGCTTTGAACCTTACTACTACATGATGGTGCAGAGGCAGGTGTGGGATTTTCAGAACCAAAAAATCTAATAAACCAGCAGAACACTCTAAATTCAATGTTTAAAAGGCTCAGGGGGCATCTCCATCACCTGAGTGCACCTGTATTTCTGTACGTCTTTCAGGGGGCACACATGCTACTGCTTGTAGCACGAGGGCAGTGTTAATGTACAAACAGAAAGGGCATGGAGTAGATTTTGATTTACTGCAAGGTAAATGAATTTCCTGAGGACTGCTTATCACTTTACCTGAAGGGAGCTCCTGGCACTGCCAAAATCTGTATAACATTTTCTCCAATTTGTATGTAAAGTGGAGTAAGCCAAAAACTCTGCAGAAATTTGCATGTCAAGAATGTTTGCAGAGCTGACTCTTCCACAGAGCCACCGTTTTCTTTTTGTAAGAGATTTCTCTCTTCCACTGGGTTTCGTAACAAATATCTTTTCAACTGACTCATGCTTCTTTGTGCTCACTCTCCTGTTTGACAGCCCACTTGCTTTCTCATCTCAGTAGTGAAAACAGCAAGTTTTGCGCAAAGATTTCTAAAGGCTCCATGATATTATTTGGGCTTAAAGTTGCAAGGCTAAAGTGGCCAGTGCCTCCCAGGTGGAACAGGCTCTTTCCCAGGGTAAGGAAGTTGTCACTCTAAATTGCTGCAGCTCTTTTTCTGGTGTGTTTTCCCCTTGCATGGGACATTTTCCACTCTTAAGACCAACGTGATACGACAGTTCATCATTCCTAAACATGAACAGGAATGCTGTAAAGTGCCCCAGGATAAGGTTTCCGTGCTTCACACTGAGCCGGTCACTTCTGCTTGTTCAACTTGGCTTCTTCTGAAGTTTCATTTCCCTCTGTCCAGCTTCCTGGATAAAAGAGAAGACATTGAAGACACATGATGCTATGTCTTGCCAGCTGGAAATATATAATGGTGTTGGCCATGAAACAAAGAAATTTCATAACAATAACTTCTATCTGGTCTGTTTCCCAAATTCGTGGTTTTGCCAACTTTTCTCCTCTCTCCTCTCTAAAACAAACTGAGTTTCATTGTTTCCCTGTTAGCTCAGAAATGCCATGAGACAAGTTAGAGTCTTCTTGCTTCAGCCATAACAGGGGCAGAGCAGCCCGTCAGGGCTCACGCACATCACCTTACAGCACTCCTGCTACGGTAGGCCTTCTCCTGCCTGTGGGGTAATGTTGATCACAGGAACTAATTTCCTTCCCTGAAGCATCCTGGGCCTTTCTGTGATTTAAGAGGTACACCTGAGTTCAGATGTGTGTGTTAGTCTTTCATGCCTCATAAGTCTTCTTCTGAGTTCAAATCCACGTAAGCTGAGATGGCGCAAATGTGCTTGGGCTTTCTCCCTGTTACTTAAGGTCAGCTGCTCTCTTCCCATTCATACAGCTCAAAACCATGATCTGGCAAGCTCAGACTGGTGACAGATTTCAAACGGATCTTAACTGTCTAAACATACTGTCTTTAAAGTCAGTGTATTGTGTATGGCTTTCAAAGCAGAATACTCAGGGTGATTCTGTTTGAACTGGAGCATAAAACCTCCAGCCAGTCTTTATGGGTATGAGACTGATTGAGATGTGTATGCTTTCATAAAATTTTTACCCTGAGCTGACATGTGACTTCTATTTGACGTTCACAAACAAGTAATTTGGTATTGCCACGTAGAAGCTGGAGTAAAACGAATCACCAGTGCTGTGTGAAATTCTTTGATGTATAGAATCATAGAGTTGTTTGATTTGGCAGGAACCATTAAAGACCATCTAATCCAACTCCCCTTCAATGAACTGGGACACCTACAGCTCCGACAGGTGCTCAGATCCCACCCAGCCTGACCTTGAGTGTCTCCAGGGACAGTGCATCCACCACCTCTCTGGGCAACCTGTGCCAGCACCTCAATGCCTGTCTACTTTCATTGTTTATTTCTTTTTCTTTTATTTTTCCAGCTCCTTGAGTTCTTGCTCTAAATGAATTGTATTAGTAAGTTCCAGTTGAAAAAAAATCCCTGTTTTATGGGAAGATCTGTGATCCATCATATCTGGTTATTCACTATTTTATTGATCCATTATTGAGTGCAACCTGGAAATCCCAAAGAAGCTGAGAACCAGAATCAATGACAGAAAAAAAAAAACTGAACAGTGAACTTTTTTCACTTTTCCCCTAAACCTGTAATATTGGATATTGTTAGAATATTATGCTAGATTAATCTTTAGTTTGTCTTACTGCTGTTTTCATAAGTTCTTTTTTATACGTTAATCTGAATTGTATTTGCTTTAGCAGAGTTTTTCAGTCTGCTCAGACACGCTTGAGGCCGCCTCAGAAAATCTGTTCATATTTCTATCTTTTCTGGAAAACTACAGAAATTTGACTTTTTAGAGGGCTCCAGCAATTGTTTAGGTCTTGTTTTAATTATTTTTTGGCCATTGTTGAGTTATCTGAGCACCTCCATTAAGTGTTCCTGCTTGATTGCAGATATCAACTCAACATTTCTCTTCTGGGAAACTTGATTCTTATGCTGATACTAGCATTTGCCTTCCACACAGCAGTGTTCTTGGTGCACAGGATTGTTTTCACTGGAAGGAGAAATTGGCGACAGATATTTCTTGAATGCAGTCCTGCTTGTTTATGGAGAATGTTCACAGAGACCTGCACCAATGAACAAGGAATCAGCAATCTTGCTCACAATGTCATGTTTCCTCAGTAATTCTACTCCTTCTCAGTGGTTTTTATCTCATAGGAGATGCTCTGACTGCTATTTCCTACCTGCCATTCTTTGATTCTGTCACTTGTACAGACATATAAACAGTAAGCAAGCCATGAGCAATGAATTCAGTTCCCAGCAAAACTAGCAAAGACAACTTAATTGATGGATCAGACACATAAATAAGTGTTATGAACAGTGTCTCATGTTGTTAAACTAAAGACCATTTTTCTGCTCTCCCATTTATCCTGATTAAAGGCTGCTACCAGTTCCATTGACTTCAAATAGGTTTGGAAATTCCTATGAAACAAAGACACTTTATTTTGTAGCTATAGATCTTCCAGCTTAATGATGAGAGATTTGGGCTCTGTCACAAGCCTTCATCCCTGCCTATTGGGTGGCTGATAATGTCTAATGCTTATTATATTCTATTTTCCCACTCTGAGGTACTGAGATAGTGGTAATAAAATATTAGCTAGTCATAATCTATGGATATTTTTATTTACGAAGCATATTTGAAATCTTCATTGTAATCAAACTAGAAAAGCAAATCAAAATTTATTAATCTGAATGGTGACAAACAGATTTTGCAGGTTTCCAGTTGATAAACACCTTTTTTTCTTCACATTTTCTTTCAACTGCAAAAGACACACTTTAGTCATTGGAGATGACCTCCACTTCCTGAGCCCAGAAGTACTCCTCCATTTGGTCTGTGGGAAACCAGCTCTATGATGTTGTTTAATCTGGAAGAACTGTACCAAAGAGTCACATCTGAAGGACTGAACTTTCTATATCTTTCTTCCTCCGTAGTTAAAAGTTTCACTCTGTTCTGAATATGTAAGGTAACTATGTATGGGAGGAAGATGTAAAAATGGTGTAGCTAGACAATGAGCTAAGAGCAGTATCACTCAATCCATGCATGATTGGAAGAGTTTAGAAATTTGAAGTTATCCCTTAGTGAAAACGTGCGTGTTTGTGAGGTGAAGACAAGAATAAAAAGAAACACATTTATGGCTGCTTTCCTAGTAGCGACAGAGATTGTACTTAAGTTACCACCCCTGGGCTGATCTGTGGATCTCAACAGCGTAATGCCAATCCTCTGAAATCAAAGATTTTGCAGAAAAGATGTAATGTAACTTCCACCCGGGTCAGTGCTTGCTCTTGTCACCCAGCCAAGTCCTTGATCCTGACCTGTCTGTCTGTTGGCACCAGCATGTACACTCCATGTATCCATGAACCTCTGAGGTCAGCCTGACCTGGGCTGTGGCTGTAATGGCGACTCCCATCTATCCCTGCCTGTTAGCCCCAAATAGATCCTTTGTCACTCTGGCAGATATTTTTTTGCTCTGACCTGGCAGAACCTTTTCTTAATTAATCTCTTCTTTTGACTCTTCTTCTCTACTCTTTTGGTCTAAATAGACTATTTTTTCCTCAGCCAGGGAAATTATGTGTTGACTCCAGCTCAGCAATGCTTCTAGTTCCACACTTAATATTTTGCTTGAGGTTCTAAGCTTCTAACTCTCTCCTGTGAACATATCGGATCTCCTTCCATTTCTTTTTTCTTTCATAATTTGGGCTTCATATCGTTTCCCTTTGTCTGGGACGTTATGTTCCATCAAACCATAAACCCTTTCTTTGCTTTTACTGTCATCTTTTCTTCTTCAAGACCACAAGCACTCTCACCCGTCTGTTCGGGAGATAGCTCTGAAACATCTTTCTTTTTCCTCCAGAATTTTCTTCAGAAGAAAACTGGCTCTGGTTTGACACTGACCTTTTCTCCAGGGCCAGAACACATGTTCAAGTTTCAATCATTTTCTTTCGTTTTCTTTCTGTGATGTTTCTCGTGGACCCAAAATACAGACAAGTTTTTTTTAATCTGTCTTCTCTAATTGATCTCAGATATAAATTATGCATCTTAAAGCTCACAAGTCATTAGTAATTGAAGGAAGTTTTGGCATGTAAAAAATGGTGTTTAAATGCTGAGAGGAATCTGGCAGAACATTACTGTTTTACCTTTCCAAGTGTTGCAAGATATTCTTGGCTTATTTCATATTATATAACCAAGCTTTTAAACATGGATTATCTTTAGAAAGAAAGTCAGTGATTATTGTCAAACTTCAGTGATATATTAGCTGAAGCTGATGATATGCATTTGCAAAAGGAATTGACCAGAAGTGAGAAGTAGCTTGCTTGGTTTGGGAATAACAGTGTTCTTAAAGATAAGTAAATTATATATGTGGTCTCACATTTATTGTTCTCTTGGAATGACTGTTTTGACTTCAGAATAAACAGCAACTTCGTTTACATTTTAACTGTCTGCTTTCCATAGGACTAACTCTGCTTTTGAAGTATGGCAAAGCAATTGGCCAAAACTGGGGCCACAGTAAGATATTTTCAGTTGGAAGTTCTGTCATACAAGCAATTACTGATGGATGGAGTCACTGTAACTTATGTCTTTCCTAGGGCTCTGGAATTAGGAGAAGATCTATACAGGGAGTAAGGACAAAGGAGAAGACTTTTTATGGTTTGCTTTGCTCTTGTATTTGAAATAGATATTACCTCTGAACTTTGAGATATTAGGCTCCAAAACGAATAAATAAATGCATCTTGGATTAATCATTTAATGCTCCTTGTGGGGGTATTTGTGCACTATACACCAACTTAAAAAATTATTTTAAAATTGGGAATACTTAATTTCTTCTGTGACTTATCATTAGGTGTCTATGATTTATGGCAGGTGTAAATTATAACCAACTTATTTTGTGAAAATATAATGATTTGAGCTTTTGTGAATGTTTAAAACGCAAGGCAAATGTAAGTCCTGCCAAAACTCCCATTTCTGGTGGTGAGAATTTGCTTTTTTTTACAACTAACAGCTTGCCAAGGAATGTGGTAGATTCTCTGTTGCTTATAGTCTTTAAATCAAAATGAATGTCTTTCCAAGAAAGATGCCATGTATCAACCACAACTTACTGGAATTGATTTAGGAATTGTTGGGCAGCCTCCTCTGGTCTGTGCTCTGCAGATGTCAGAGTAGGTGACTGCAAAATTTCCATATGATCTCAAAAGCTACAAATATACAGTTGGCGTTTGAAATACTGGGGTCTTTAAAAAGTTTTGCTTTTTTATCAGGGAGGATTTGAGATCTTTGTTGTGCTGTTGGTCAGAGTCAGCTGGCTAGATGGTAAATCCCAGGTGAAACATGTAGACGTTACAACTTTTTTCTCACTTCTGTCTGGGAGCTATGGCACATTTTAGTGAATTCCTTGATTTTAATTACAGCTCAGTAGGAAGATGTTTTCCAATTGTATAAAAGCTCTCTTGATTTTTCAAAATGTCCTCATGCTTCTTGAAGCTGAAATCATAATCCTTTTTATGCCCACCTAATTTAAAAGCCATCTGGTAGAGCTCTGAGATTTTAGTACCTTTAGTCTTTATTCTGGGCTCAACTGAGCAAAAGATTGGTCTTTTGTCTTCTGAATGAGTTGGGATGGGAGCTACAAGACTGCTCCTCTCCATCAAAAGTTCATCTCGTTCTGAAAAGAAACTCTGCACACTGAATCTTTCCTGGGGGAAATGCTCAATGCTTTCTGGAGGAAATGTCACTTCTTTATTAATGATCTTGATTAAAGATGTCACATCTTTATTAATGATCTTGATGAGGGGATTGAGTGCACCCTTAGTAAGTTTGCAGACAATACCAAGTTGTGAGGGAGTGTTGATCTGCCTGAGGGGAGAAAGGCACTACAGAGGAACCTGCATAGGCTGGATCGATGGGCCAAGGTTAACTGTATGAGTTTTAGTAGGCCAAGTGTCAGGTCCTGCATTTTGGTTGCAACAACCCCAGGCAACCCTACAGTCTTGGAGAAGAGTGGCTGGAAAGCTGCCTGATGGAAAGGACCTTGGTGTACTGATGGACAGTCAGCTGAATACGAGCCAGCAGTGTGCCCAGGTGGCCAAGAAGGCCAATGGCATCCTGGCTTGGATCAGGAATGGAGTGGTGAGCAGGACGAGGGAAGTCATCCTGCTCTGTACTCAGCATTGGTGAGGTCTCACCTCAAGGTGCTCAGTTTTGGGCATCTCAGTACAGAAAGGACATGGACATGATGGAGAAGGTCCAAAGAAGGGCAACAAGGCCTGTGAAGGGCTTGGAGAATGTGCCCTACAAGGAGAGACTGAAGGAGCTGGGGCTGTTTAGTCTAGGGAAGAGGAGGCTGAGGGGAGACCTTATGCCCTCTTCAAATACCTGAAAGGTGATTGCAGCGAGAGTGGGGCTGGTCTCTTGTCATTGATGACAAGTGACAGGAAGAGGGGAAATGGCCTGAAGTTGTACCAAGATAAGTTTAGGTTGGATATCAGGAAACACTTCTTTACGGAAAGGGTTGTTAAGCAGTGGAATAGGCTTCCCAGGGAGGTGGTTGAATCACCATCCCTGGATGTTTTTAAAAACCATTTGAATGTGGTGCTCAGGGACATGATTTAGCAGAGGGTTGTAAGAGTTAGGGTAGTATGGTTAGGTTGTGGTTGGACCCAATCATCTTTAAGGTCTTTGCCAACCTGAGAAATTCTACGATTCTATGATTCTGTTAATTTGGTATTTCTTGACAAAAACATTGTGTCCTGCCCCAAAATAATTTATTTTTACCAGAACTTTGTGAACAAGTCAATGCAGAACAAGCAATGATCACAAAGAAAGCTACACTTGGGTCACGCTGTGATGCTTTCAGAATCTCAACAGCTTTTTGGACCACCAAATGTAAAATCATAACAGCTGTGAAGGCAAGAAGAAAACAGTATAAGACAAATTGCTTCTTGCTTTGAAAGTGTTTATAAGTCTTTAATGAGCATGTTTACATATTTCTAAATCACAATTGTTCTGCCAGCATGAGCGCAGACATAGGAAGAACAAAAAGAATAAAACATTTTCTTCTCAAAATCTGGTTTATCAGATATAAGCAAATGCCTTTCCCAGTCTGTCTGAAGCTAGCAGTGCTAAATTTTCACTCCGCAGAAAGTATTTAGTGTAATATGTGTAAATATTATGTTAAAGATTTCACGTCCTGTTTTGAACAGTGGCAAAAGTTTCCTTTCAGCCTTTAGGTTTTCCACTAATTTCTTTCATATTGAATCAGAGAAGGCTAAAAAAACTACTGATCAGATCTTTACTGAGCTTTATTATAATGTAGTTTAAGTAAATGCAGACGGTTGGTTTTGCTTTTTTTTTTCTTCTTTTTTTTCTTTTTTTTTCACTTCATTTTTTTCCCCTCCATGTCTGAAATATTATACAAGGAGTGAAGTTCTTGTGGCATTAACACGAGTCGCAAAATGGTCCAGAAAATAAATATTATAAAAAACATGTCATCCAAATCAAATACTGTACGAATAAAGGAAAGTAGAGAGTTTACAATTGTGGTTCAAGGTTTTACATGCAAGGTAGCTCAGAAGTTAGCCAAAAACATGTCAGATGGATGTAAAAAGAAAAGGAAATGTGTTAAGTATCTTCCACTGGGGAGATCTCAAGTCCACCTTCAGTTACAATCTTGGAGGTCAAGTTCCCAAGCGGTTATCAATCGGGCAATGGAAACAGGCTCAGGTCCTGCTCTTGCTTCAACAACATTCACCTGGCAAAAAGGCAGAAGATCTGTTATAGCCTGAGAAAGCAGGAAGCTGGCCCAAGGACCTGCAAGCAAAATCTTGAGAAGTATACTGCATTAGTTGGAGCCTTTAGGTTTCCTTATATTTGGCAAAAAATGCTGCTACTGACTGTTGGTTCATGGTTCTTAACTTTCTAATTGCCCTAACTGCGAAATTGCACTGTGCAATCCCTCAACAATTATGAAAGTTAGCAACAGTTTGAAATGACAGAAACGACATGAATATAATTCCAGCATTGTCTGGAAAAGGCATGGAAGTCAATAAATACCAGAGTTCAGACTCTTACAGCTATATGAACTTTCCTGTGCTGTGCATCACCTCTATGATGGAATGATAGAATTGCAATAGTAGTGTGACTGTATGCTTGTGTAGAAAAAAGCCCTCAATACGACTTATGTGGTAGAAGAGGACAAACAAAACTATTCTGAAACTCATAAGTTTTACATGCATTTTGTTGCATGTAGCTGTAAAACCCCAGCACTGCACTGATGCATCCACACTCTCTTTGAACTCTGATTCAGAATGGCTGTGAGTAGTTAGAGCTGGTGTGCCTCAATTTCCTGAGGAAACTATGATACATCATCTCCATGCAATGGCTGACGGCCTTCAGCTGTCTGTCACTCTTTGGAGGTGTGATGTGGGTTGGAGGGCTGTTTTCTCCTCTTATTTCCTGTGCACACTGTGATAACTGCATGTGACTTTAGTGAAGGGTGCAATCAATAAAAGCACTGGTTACGTAAAAATTCTTTGTGGAACAACTCCACCAAAATGCACAGTTCTAAGTATTCACTAAGTAGTGTAAACAGTTTTAATCCAGTAGTTTATATCAAAGAGCTAATGTTGGCTATTGGTACCTAACTGAAGGGTTTTCAGCTGTTTTCAGTATAACAGTGAAGTATTACCAAGACTGACACAGAGCAGTCTGAAGTTGGTAATTCAGGACAGCTTACATGAACAGATCGTTTTCAGGGTGTAGATCTGGTCAGCTGTCTGACAATATTTTAATATATATTAATGTTTTCAATAATTTAAATTATTTTAAATGGAATGTTTAAAAAGATAATAATAGATACTTCATTTGTGCAGCAAGCTGTAGCTGCTCTGCCATAGGTCTACTTTCCATAAGACTTTTCAGAAAACTGCATTGTTTTGACCTCTGTGACTGGCAACCAAGAGTAAAAGCTGTAGTTTAGGAGAGCAAACAGACACAAGTGGCACAGGCTGCCCAGAGAGCTGTGTGTGCCCCGTATCTGGAGGTGCTCAAGGCTGGGTTGGATGGGGCCCTGGGCAGCCTGAGCTGGTGAGGGGCAGCCAGCCACAGCAGCAACTGGATAATCTTTGAAGTCCCATCCAACTTAAGCCACTCTATGGTTCAATGACCTTAAAGGAGCCGTAGAAAGATACAGAACCAAGTGTCAGCTTTTGTGTTGTATTCCATTAAGGCCAAAAGAAAGGCTGAACATGGATTATTTAGATAGCTGACCAGCTTCACTGTGAAATAACATCATGAATGAACAGAAGCTAGTTTGTTTTCATTATGCTTTCATGTTAGGGCTCTTTAAGGGATTGTATAGGATCCTCTGCAGCTAGCAAGCTTATTATGGGTATTTTTAAATAGATAGTTACATGTTATGGGTATTAAATAGGATGGCCACATCAGTGAATTCCATCTTAAATATTAGTGAAGCATTTATGCTTGTTGTTTTAAAGTGCTTCTAAAATCCAGAGCAAGACCCTTAATCTTAGTTACTTTATTGACAGTCTCTGCCAGTGAAACCAGTTCTATAGAAGCTAGGATTAATTTACATCATGTCAAAGTTATCAAAACTGTGGAGAAGCATTTTTCTTTTAACCATCTATGGAAAAATCAGTGCATTCCTCTTTCCATCTTCTGAGGAACCTACAAATTATTGGTTTAGGCATTTATAAAGATAGCTCAGTGTGTGGGATTTTCTAATGAGCCCTACCGAATTCTAGTTTGTGTTTCCTTTGGTGAAGTGAACATGCATATCCCCAGGTAGGCAAACTGCATAGACCCTGTTCAGCTTGAAGAATTTAGCAGTCCTGAAAGGCTTAAGCATTCCTAGAAAAGTTTGGATTCCCTTCCAAATTGTAATTACAGTTTTAAATAGTATAAGGGTTTCCAGGATGTACTGTATGCAGAAGAGTTCTTCTGTTTATCAGCTTAACACTTACTCTTTGAGCAATAAAGAGGGCAAACCTTAGGAAAAAAGAAAGGGAAA